>NC_065921.1:20586634-20891991 GCF_024586455.1 Bactrocera neohumeralis
TGAACTGTAGTCCCCGTCTAAAAAATTTTCCCTGAGATTGTGGCAGGGAAACAAAAATCTGAATATAAGAAGGAAAAACGAAAACATAAAAAGGGTTATTGGAAGCTAATTTTGGGAATATTTCTCTATTGGCTGGGGAACGGGTGGTGACAAAGGACATTTCCCAAATGAAACTGGCAAAAAATTTTTAATTTTTGGAAAATATTTTCAGATGTTCTTGGTTGAATTCAAAAAAAAACCCTTTTGTTTTTTCCCTTTAAATTTGGACAATGGAACTTAAAAAGTGATAAAAGGGCCAAATTTGTTTTTTTTTCTTTTTTTTTTAAAAGCAATCTTTTCTTTCGTAACGATTGTCACTAATATACTACTACCAAATATGTTGTTTGATTGGGAAATTTTTGAAAGTTTTTTTCTTATTTGGCTTGGGGACCCCACTGGTGCAGCGAAATTTTCATCAAAAAGCCGTGGAATAAATTTTAAATTGACTTAAATCCCCCAAATTGTTTACTAAGCAAATTAATTTCAAAATTCTTTTGGCGCGGAAAAAATAAGGCCCCGGCTTTTTCTTTGCCGGATTTGATCTTTCCCCCAAACGTGGCATAAAAAATTTTTTTTTAAATTTCAACTTTCAAAAAAAATAAAAAATTTTTTAAAACTACCAACGCAAATCTACTTTGGCAATATAAACAAAAAAATTTTTGTTCATTAAAAATTGGTGTTTGGTTTGTTGTTTTCTGTTTTTACAGTTTTTAACGGGCGTTGTTTTTACTATGTATTTTTTGGTTATTTGGTTGAGTAATGTATTTTTGGGTTTTAACTAGCAGAGTATCCTTGTTTAGTGTTGCTAGGGTATGGTCAAATATTTATAGTTTTTGTTGGAAATATGCTTAAACTAACCTAAGTTTAATACTATATATGTATGTACTTCGATCTAATTTTCCACATTGATTGTTTTCAACGCAAATGGAAGTTGGGGAAAGTGCCCGGTGGTTGGTACCGGCAGTGTTGTGGACATAGCATTATCTTGTACCACTTAAATTTAAATAAATGAAACCAGATTCACAAATATTCAGGTTTGGGTTTGATTTCAGAAATTTCAGGATTTCGGTTTTTTTTTCAAATTTCGTAGAGGAGGAGGGTCCTTACCTACTACCTCAATCTATACCGACGAGCCCAATATTAACTGCGGAGTAGGGGAAGCCATCTTGACTTCCTTCTTTGTACCCGTCCACCAAACTCAGACAACATCTTCTAAGCGAAAGTTCATACTAGGCATAGAGAAGGCTGTCGGAATTCTATTGAATAACTACGGCACTCATAAAGCAGCCTCAGACAAGAGTAGCCACGCAGCATTACCAGCCTTGTCGATGCCAAAGCATAGTCAATAGTTACAGAAGGCTTTAAGCTCCCTGCCAGATATGCTCTACTTGTCCACAATTTGGGTTCCCGGTTACATGAACATTTTCAGCAATAAAAACGTAGACGACTTGACAAAGCTCGAATCCTCTCTGGATGAAGTGGCCCAAGTATGCCCAGACTAGAATGCTTACAGCTGCTATAAAGGAGCACTGACATTTTCGGGAATATGCGCTAAAATTAGGTCTGCCCTAAAACAATATTAGCCACATCTGCAATTTAAAAGGGTAATAAGGAAACAGTTTACCTAAGTCTATCACAAATACATAGAATACTTGGAACACAACAAGTACCAAATCTTGAAGGGCATCGACGATGAATCGAGATAGCAAGATCATAAAGGACTCCAACTTTTTTGCCTATTCTGACTCAATCGTCTAAAAGTTTAACACTAGGAGAGACAGTGTTCTTATGCAGTGGCAATTAAGAAGTGCTACAGCTCAGCTGGCCTTCGTTACCACACACATTGGATTTTTAGAAACACAATATTGGCAGAAAGTATTATTTAGAGCTGCTTCAAATGATTATTCTCATTCCGAGTGTATAGCTTTTGTAGTTTTTCTGATGTCGTTGTCATACAGTCCCGTAAGTAGTTTTATTTAAGTAGGTTTGTTGTTGAATACACTACCCAAATAATATTGATCATTCCTAACGAGATTCCAAATTTTTAGCAGGAAAAATGTCCGGGTCGGTTCCTTTAGACATGTACGTCCATCTATCCATCCATCTATCCATCTGAATGAAACCGGCGATTCACCACTCCTTTTGTTTGACAATGTGTCTTTCGATTCCGCTGTGGCCTTGCGCCCATACCAGTCTTATCACAAAGACACTCTTGAGCCCTGAACGTACTGTTAATGAGTTTAAGGCTAGTATTGCCACTGTGCTATCTGAGTGAATGGTCACATATCTGAAGGAGGCTGCACTCCGGAACAGTAAATCTACGGCTACCTTAATGGCTGAAACCTCGGCCAGGAAAATCAGAAAGTCTGAAGCTGGAGTTATAACTGAAAATTTAAGATGTATTTTGGATGGCAATATTTACAGAAGAATCTAATGAAATTACTAATCCATTAATTAAGAAGTTTTATCTAGTCCAGTCATATTTTAATTTTTAGACCACTATGATCAATAGATATGGATGATAATTATCCCAGAATAGGTCCTAGTTGCTAATGATTTTTAGACGGATGTCTAAAGATGTTTGTTAGGGAGGTATTTTTCCAGATGCTTTGTGGCAGCTAGCTGACACCAGCAGTATTCAGAAAATATTGGCCTCATTGAATTATTACAAGAGAAAAGTAGAAACTAAAAACAAAACTGTAAAATAAATTCCATTCACTCTTTGTATTTTAAGAATCATAATCTCGCTGCTAGCACACACCCAAAATTTTCGTGAAATGAAAAATATTCTTTTGGAAATGTAATCCCGTTGCTGTCATCGTCTGTACCCAACATACAACTTACTGTTCAACGAAATTAAATCAAAATTCATTTCCTAGCATTGCTGCGAGTTATCTAAACAATCGCCTGGTCGCTGTAAAAATCATCATTCACTTGCTCGCCATTCATTTGACAATTTAATTCAATTTATAAACCGTCAATGCATAATTTGCTGCCGCCTTATCCGCTATCTGCTCCCATAAAAATACTGTACGCTTTCCCATAAACCGAACGTTTTCGTTACTGTTGCGCATAACAAAAGCAATCGTGTGAAATTATCCTCTTATCCGCTTTGCACCCCTCTGCTGTGCTGGTCGCTGTGAGTATCCTTTGCGGTCTGCTCGCTGACTTAGTGGCTTGCTGGCTGACTGGTGCCACCCCGAAGCGATGGCGTTTGTTTGATTGCTTGAAAATTTCGTCTACTTCATAAATTCTATGCATTAGCAATTCAAAATGCAATGAGCGGTATTATTTTTACAGTTATTTAATATGTAATGCTATTGTGTTCAGATTCGAGAGATTATGTATAAGTGAACTACTTCCGGCTGCAGAGAGTGAGGGATGATAAATGAAATTCATTGTGTAAATAGCTCAATGTTAAATGAAGCTGAAGGAGTCGTAGTCAAGTTATGGGAATGGGTAGCTTATGTAGTGAATATTGAAAATACATTTTATAATTGCCAAAACCAAACAATTATTTTTTAATGAGTAATTGAATTGAATAAATTCAGCTTCCATGGCGAAATCTCTCCAAATCGATTGAGGCTGATCGACTTCGCAGGTGTCCAAAATATGGTTGTCTCTAGTACTCGATTCCAACATAAGAAAATTCATCAAGAAATTTGAATGTCTCTGGATCAATAAGTTTGTAATCAGATCAGACATATTGTGATTAATGGACTACACGTTTCCAGTATCCTTAACGTGCGTACGGTTCTAGGACTTCACACCGGCACAACCTTGTTATAGCGAAGTTACGCACATGCCTCTGTACAGCCCGTCAACTAACACAGGAAAGGTACGACGTCGAGCAGCTAATATCACAACCGACAGCGAAACGGTGGAATAAGAGTTCCATTGCCCGAGTATGATGAGCTTAGAATAGTAACTACCCGGCCGAAGAATAACATAGTGGATGGACTACCAGACGAGCTGTTCAAAGCTGTTCAAGGTGCTATGTCAGATGCCTTGCAAGATATGGTCGTATGAAAGCATGCAGGACGATTGGAACCTGAGTTTGCTCTGCCCATTCCACAAAAAGGAAGACCCCACAATCTGCGCCAATTACCGTGGGATAAGCCTCCTTAATATCGCATATATGGTCTTATCGGTCATAGTGTGTGAAAGCCTGAAGCCCACCGTCAACAAACTGATTGGACCTTGTCAGTGTGGCTTTAGTCCTACTTACTATCGACCATGCGCCAAATGTTGGAAAAGCCCCGTAAAAAGAGAGAGCCGACTTTGACAGCACGAAAAGGAACTGTTTCTGTGGCGTTGCGTTTGAACTTGATATCCCCGCAAAGCTAATACGGCCGGAAAAGGCCTCCCCGAGCTGTTCGATACCAGGGTTTCAGACAAGGAGTCTTCCGTTCGATTGTGTTGTGTATCAAGACAATGTCAGGATGCTCACACCGATACTGACCCATCCTAGGCATCCACCGTACAGTGGGGACCTGGCACCAAGTCATTATTCATGAGAACCTGTGGAAATCGACTTGTTGTTTGCCTGTAGGAAAGAAGGTGTCTACGAGTGATTCAGGACGAAATTACGAAGATTGTACAAAAAGTATCGCGAATTTTGCATATTTGCGGGCTATGGGTATTCGATTTTCGACAAGGGTGCTCTAGCACATCAAAAAAAGCCGATAACATTAATGAAATGATTAGAGAAATTTGCTGAGGAACTGAAAATATCGTTTGTTTCGTACCAATCGATTTTAAGCAATGATTTGGGTATGAGTCGGGTTGCCGCGAAGTTCGTGCTCAAATTGCTCACTTTTGATTAAAATCGGGTCGCGTTGACATGGCTCAAGAGATGTTGGACTCAGTCCGCGTCTATCCAGATCTGCTCCAGAGGGTCATAACTGGTAACGAGCCATGGATTTATGGCGTGGAAACAAAAGCTCAATCATGACAATGGAAACTGCCGCACGAGCTGAGACCGAAAACACCGCGACAAGTTATGTTGATTGTGAAGGTTTGCTAATAGTTTTACAGAAACTCCCGGATTTATCGAAGAACAAAAATTGGCTTTTGGATCATGATAACGCCCCTGCTCACGCGTCGTTATTTGCCGTATTCCCCAAACCTAGTCTCCTGTGACTTTATGTGTTTCTAAAATTGAAAAGGCCCATGAAAAGGCGACTGCAACGAATGAGGAGCTAAACGAAATCACAAAAATTACTTTTTCAAGTGATTTGAGAATAGGAAAAACTGCTGGCAAAACTGAAATTTCTGAGTGTTATTACTATGAATTGGACAAAATATATATTTATGAATAAATAAATAATTTCTTAAGAAATATTAATGATATTCACGATACTTTTTGAACAAATCTCGTACCTTCAAAATCTAACAAGTTAAGATACCAAAATAATCTGGATTAACTTTTCCAACCAAATCAAGTAAAAACTGGATCCAGATCTCGTTTCTACATATTCAATGAGACCATCTAATATGGCATATCTTCAAATGGTACTCGTAATAATTCACGCGAAGTCAATGCGATTTACCATTTTAATTTTTAGCCAAAATTCGAACTTCAATTTCCTCACGGATTCAGTTCTTAGGCTATATTTATATTCTTAGGCAAATTTCGAGTGCGGAATCGTTGCGAATGTTGGAAAAGGCTTACATTGATACAGTTTTGTCAAAAACATAAGCCTACGTATGGTACAAAGCCTTCAAAGACGGTCGAGAGATCGCTGAAGACATGCCTCGTTATGGACGAACTTCGACCTCTTCAACTGATGAAAATATTGAAAAATTGAAGGATTTGGTGCTTAAACATCGTCAGGCAAATGTTAGAGAGATGGCAAGAGAGCTCGAAAAGCGTCCTTGCGCAACTCGTCTCGATGAAGCTGAAATTTTTTCAAAAAGAGTGCTTTAAGCAGATCTGCCGATGAGGCAATGGGTTATGAGGAGTTTGACATGCAAACAAGTCAACAAATAAACAACGTCATGAATTTATTCCGGAGGAGCAGATGGTCAATGTCAAGTCCTGTTTGGCCGTATTAAAGCGTTTGCATGAGAACGTCGAAAACAGGCGAATTGTGGAAGAACAATTCATGGATTTTACACTATGATAATGCACCATCGCATCGAGCTACGATTGTGGCCGAATTTAACGCCAAAAATGCAATGAATACCATCGATCAACTACCGTATTCACCACATTTGGCTCTGTATGGTTTTTTCTTGTACCCCAAAGGAAAATTGCCGCTCCGTGGAACTCGTTTTCAGTCGATCGAAGAGATAAAACAAAATTCGTTGAAGGAGCTGAAGGCTGTCCCAAAAAGTGCTTATGAAAAGTGTTTCGAGGGCTGGAAAAATCGTTGGCATAAATATATTACAATTACAATTTTCGGGTACTTTTTTGTCAAAGTGTTCATGCACGACTCTGAGGGTCTTGTTAAAAATAGAAACTGAAACCTACAAGTATTTTACCTTTACCATGGCTGCTGCAATCGCTACGATTGCTTTGGGAGTTATACATAATTGAGAAACTCTGTTGCTGCTGAGCCATATTTTATTAAAAAAACATTTTATCAAACAATAATCAATTTGCTGTATAAAAAACTCGCTGATCTATGAAACCACCGGCGAACTTTCCTAACTGTATTAAATTACTAATAACGCATAATATTTACATTAAGCACCTTTACTCAAGCGCCACTTAAGCACCCCTGTTCGCTGGTATTTACAGTTAATTTACATTTACCGGGAGTAGAACTACATAAATAAAATCACAATAAAATAAAGCTAAGCCGTGTTTAACACCCCGCGTATTAGCCGAGCCACTAACCGTAAGCGTAATTCAACAAGCGAAGAAAAAATTCCACAAAAACCGAAAACCACTTTCCTGCCATCGTTACAAATTGTCTCTGCGGAAGCGCAGCTGTTTTTCGAAAATATTAATTTAGTAGAGGCAACGGCGCAGCTGGCCGCCACCACACCACTTAGTCAGCCGCACAATTATTATTTTTAGTTTACATCCAAAAGGCAACAATAATAACAAATAGAAAAACATTACCGTTATTTCTTACATTTTTTCGAAAACTGGCTTCCGTTTAAGCCACTACGGCTGCTTCACGGCGTCGCATTTTGTTGCATTGCAGCTTAGCTGAAAGCCACGCACCGGGAACGGCACTTTGTTGGCATTACGGCGGTAATACGGTACAGCAGTTGTTGCATGTACGAACGCGCTCGTGCGGCATAAGCGTATACTCATGTCTTATGCGGCCTTAATGTCACATGATTTACATTTGTAGCCGCCAAGGCAATTGCCACTCTCAGTCGGGGAGGGGGAAAAGTGGGGCGCTGGTGTGTGGTAAGACCCACAGCGTGGCGTAAAAATGGTGCAAGCTCAGTTGCGCAAATTGAATTCTACGCTAAATGCCACCCACATAACGGTACAATCCGCAAATGCACCTCATCCGCCAATTTTTCACGTTCTTGCCGCCGCCAGAGTTTATAAAAATATGCAAATAATCTGTAAATTTATAGGCTTTTCTGGTGTTGCGTAACGTCTGCTACACCGTGTGCCACTCTACTCCTTGAGAGGCAGGCGTACATATCGTACATTGGAGGGCGCCCTTAAATGCAGTTGCTTCTCGTCAAGTGCCATTACCTTTTACGGACTAAAGTTTATTTTCCTAACTTAAATACTTCATTATTTATTCGCATTTCACTTACTGTTTCATAGCTAATCATATTTTTAGATTTTAACGCCGCTTTTTGTACTCGTAAGGATTTAAAAATCTGTGGAGATTGTTTCTAGTCAATCTAAGTCTTATTATGTTGAATAGGTGTTAACTTTATAAAGAGTGGCAGACAGGTTTTTGCCTTAATTTTTTCCTTCATTTTAACACTGAAATTTTGTTGAAAGCTCCTTGTATTTTGGCATATGCAAAGAAAAATATATGGACTTACAATTGACCCGTTAAGGATTTTAAAGAATTACTGAAACCATGAACTTTGGTTGAAACCTTTGAATTTTCATTGCAATATAATAAAACGCTCTGTAGCAAAGCGTATTCTCTTTAAACTTCGAAAAAATGTACACCAATAATTCTACTCTATTATATCTGACTGACTAATAGTGTTCTAATGCTACTGACTGATCAAATTTTACCCTCATTGACAACAAACCTACATTTTCAAACATTTCAAAACAGTGCTTTATCATCGCCTTCAAAAGAAACACATTTTAACTAATAACAGCATGTATTGTTTAATCCAATATTCCATGTAGTTATCAAAAGCCTCGATTGTAATGCCTTCAGTGCCTTCAGCGAATATAGCTTTTTGTTGTCGACACATTTTTGAAGCGCCATCCCAGTAATGAATGTAGGGCCTTCAGCTACTAGCATGTCTTTTGCGACTTCTATTCGGCGTCGTTTTTGCAAAAAAAAATGAATTTTACTTACGAGTCTAGCATTAATACTTTTCATACCCAAAACATTAAGCAAAATGTATTGAAACGATCCATAAAATGTTCTCAGCATCTCTTATATTATGCGGCCTCACTGATGTTAACACGATGATTTTCAAACACAGTTTCTTTTACTTCATGCTATCAGCATTAACAGCGGTGGTTGGACAATTAGTTTGAGAAAAGTTTTCAATGACTTCACGATCTTTATTAAAAGCTTTGTGCTACTTAAATACATGTGTTCGGGAAAGTACGTAAACTTTCCAAATTACTTCTCAAAAACTTGCTGTTTAATTTTGTTCCATAGCAAAAACCGCCAGATAAACTTCTCGCCTCGTATATAAAAAGCTTTCAAACATATAATAATAGGGTTAAGGTCAAGCGAACGGAAAAGAAGGTTGTCGCAATCTAGTAAAAATATTTTATCAATGCGGGTTGCGCACGCAGCTTAAATAAAGACAAACTGGTAAAATTTTATCAGATGATATAATTTGAAATTAATGTCACAACAATTTTCTTTGCAGTAGAAGTCTGCCTATTTATTTTTATTGGTTGTTGGTTGGTTGGTTATTTAACTTCTATCTTTGGAATTCAATACCAATTTTCTAATCTATTATATCTATTGTTATAAATTCCTTAAGCAAATTTTCCCTTGAACAAAAAGTCGAAAACGTTCTTTCATCGAGAACAGCTGATACCGGTAGATTTGATACCGTAAATTGTCGAACGGTCGAGGGCAGAGGCTTGTCCTTCGACCGCTGTTTTGCGGACAATACTCGAAGTAAGAACAACAATTCTATTGTAGTACAATTAAAATTCTGATCGAATTAAAAACGGAATATTAAATAAATTATTCCGTGGTTGTACGACAGTTGAACAGTTGGCTATCAACATTAGCACGTAAGCTAATTTGTTCGACACAAGGCACACGAGTCACACGTTGTCGTACGTAAGTACTATATATAGCATTTTTCGATTCTCCTTAGCGACCCCGATGGACTCCGAGCAGGCGCACGAAATTTGACGAAACTTCGAAATGACCTTGCTTCATGTGTCGATCTCAAAAGATAATTAATACACTATCGAATGAACTATGCAATTTCGCCAATAATGATTCATCGCTGAAATATGAAACCCCTAAAACCCCCCTTTGCGTACGTCCCTGAAGCATTTGGTTCTCATTGGGTTTTTATTATTCCGAAACTTCTCAGTGATGATGAGCTAGAGTTTTTGAGAGAAAGGTTCTGCGGAAGATTTATGGTCCTTTGCGCGTTGGCAACATCGATCATGTCGATGGAACGATGAGCTGTACGGGATATACGACGACATTGACATAGTTCAGACAGCGGACAAATTGCCTCTATTCACTTGCTGTAATCTCCCCTTCACGTCAGTATAACTGTAATAATAATTATAGCCTTCTCCACAAAATCCCATCAACGACACACACGGGTCTGCTTTTTAAAGAATAAAAGAAAATAACCACAAACATTTATCCACCGCACTTTAATAACAACAACAATAAATAGGCACTGTACCTATTGTTTGTTGGTAAAAAATTCTCGACAGGTGTTCTCCAGTAATAATTATGCGGTGGTTGCTGAGCAAATGAGTCTATTAAGCCGTGTAACTGTGGTTTCAAAATGAAATGATAAATAATATGAGAATATATGTATATATAAAGATGATTTTTTATATTTTTACTCAAAGCCAAATATGGCAAAATACCAGATTAAAGAATGAAAATGTAAAATTGTGTGTGTGTGTGTGCGTGTGTATTAGTGCATGAATTTGCGCATCTAAATTAAAATATGTGTACCGTAAATATTTATATATATATCATATACATATATCTATGTAAGGTAAACAAGAGCTCTCAGCGCTGTGAATTAGCTAAAATTGAAAAAACAAATGCAAAAAATAAAAAAAAGTGTGGCAACAACAGGAAAATTAAAACACTGTCTCACTCAAAGCGACACAATGCACTTGCAAAATTTATATACAAATATATATGTATATATTTTATCTAGAAAATACATATATACATATGTACACACGCCGGAGAACGCCACAACAATAGCTTGTGAAAAGCGCAAAAAATTCTGCTCTAAAAAACGCATAAACAAATGTTTGCAAAAAAAAAAAAAAAAAAACGAAAAACAAAATAATCAAAACGTGGGTAATTATTGGCCTCAGGTGCATAAGCTGCATAGAAGCATGAAATTTGCGAGTGCCGCGCTGGCGAGCAAAAAGGGCTGTTGCATAGAGTAAACAACAACAAGCGTGGTAGGCAAAAACCGTTATAATATAGAGACAAAAGCAACCACAACCACATCACTAGGCCTACACTTGTACACCTTCGAACAATAGAATGTTGAAATTAGCCGTGTTGCAGTGTGGCAGCAAGCTTTCTGAACGAGTTGAATTCAAATCATGCCATTCGCCAATTCCGTAGCGCTTCTGAAGCATATGTTTAGGGGTTGAGAGAATGAAATATATATTTTATTGTTAGTGCTAATGAATTTTCATAAAAATAAGCAACAATAATATAGTCTTTTTCATTAATTTTGTTTTTAAGAATTATACATACCAGATTTTCTATATTTTCCTTAAGATAAATAATTTAAGCACAGCAAGTGCTTTATTGTTGATTTAGGATTTGCTATGGACGCCAAGTTTAATCTTAGTCTTCATATTGATATCATGGTTTAGTTTTGTTTAGAGATCCGTATGATATTAAAACTCCTTTTACAAACTTTGGTTAGACCTACATTGCAATATGGCTCTGTGGTGTGGAACCTTAGGTACCAAATCCATTTCGACAAGTTAGAATCTGTTCAAACACAATCTTTACTTTTCGCCTAGGACATTTCCGATGGAATTATAGGTTTACTCATGAATGTCGATGACTCGTTCGAGTATTTCGACTCGTAGCTGGCGAATGACACACGTGATGTTTTGTTCCAAAGCCTGAATCGAAGCGAGATTGTCGGCATAGACTTAAGACCTTGCATAACCCCACAGGGAAAAGCCTAAAGGTGTGATATCACACGATCTTGAAGTGTTCTCTCAATAAAACCATTAACTGATGCGATGTTTTGGAAATGGCGCCGTCTTGTTGATACCAAATGTCGTCGAAATCCCAAGCTTCAATTTCAGTTATCAAATAGTCGGTTATCATGGCGCGATAACGATCTTCATTGACGGTTACGTTCTCACTAGTATCATGTTTGAAAAAATATGGACCGATGATTCCACGAATCATTGTTTTATCTGGATGGAATGACAGCTCTTAAATCTGTTCGGATTGCTCTTCGTTCCAAATGTGACAATTTTGCTTGTTTACATACACATTGAGCCAGAAATAGGCCTCGTTGCTTAACAAAATTTGGCTTAAAAACGTCGGATCTTCTTGGAACTTTTCAAACGCCCATTAAGCGAAACGATGTCGTGTGGGAAGGTCGAGCGGCTTCAGTTCTTGCACAAGCTGTATTTTGTACGCTTTCTATTTAAGATCTCAAAGTAAACTGCGCCAAATCGTTCCATACGGCAGTCTCGAGTTGCTGCAAACGGCACCGAATCGACTTCTTCACTGCGTGCTGGACGTGGCCTATTCGGTCAAATATTATTCATTGGAAGGTGATGGTGTTGCGAATAATACGCTCAGTATGCAGATTGTCTTGACCACAAGTTGAGCGAAGCGCGCGAAACATATTCTTAACAGAACGTGAATTTTCGTAATAAAGTTGAACGAGTTGTAAACGTTGTTCAGGCGTAAGGAGCTACATAGGTTTACGGGTTTCAAAAAATCGATTTTTTTATTGTCTTACGAAATTATTTAAAACCTGTAGAAATTTTTTCTAAATTTTCAAGTTGATACGAGTAATAGTTTCGGAGATACAGCCTTGAGAACTTGAGCGCTCCAAGCTACCTGGGATAAAAGCGTCGTCCTTAAACGCGTTTTTCTCGAAAAGTTTCAGTTCTCTGTTTTTGATGTCGGTTGGCAAGACTTTTCGAGAGCTACTCAACAGATCTTCATGAAATTTTACAAATGTCTTTGACATACAATTCACAAAGACTTGGACGAAGGGTTTTTTCGATTACAACTATTTGAAAAAAAAAAATTAGCGAAATTTTCACTAAAAATGTCTGCCAAAAATCCATTTTTCAGTTTTTTTTCCTTCGTCCAAGTACTAAGTTATGGTTTTAACTATATATAACAAGTATTTTTTCACTATAGATGAACTGTCACCGGAAATGACGTCGCAATGGCCGAGTTCAAAATATTTTTTTTCCAAAATTTCAGAGCTTCTTTGTTAATAGTGTATGTTTGTAAGAATAAATAATTCCCATAAAATATTAAAAAAAGCTGTTTTTGACTCGAAGAAACCCAACAGTACTGAACAAAAACAACATGATAGCTTAACACGACGCATGCGTGATCTTACAAAAAAAAAAACGATTGAAAAAAGTACCACTACTTAGATCGAACTTTGCATTTTTACATTTTTAATTTATTACTGAATCAAGTAGAGCCTTAACATATGGTTAAGCTCATTAAAACCCTTTAGCCTTTCTTTTCAATAGTCCCAAAGCGGCTAAAGGCTTAAATGATAATTTCTTGAACTCTACACGTTCGAGAAACATAATAGCAACAGCAACTTAACCACCCGGACGCAGTCGATTTAAATGCTTTCGGCGCTTTTCAATTTCACAAATTGAATACGGCGCTTAATTTCGCGCAAATGGTGGACGATCAAATAAATTTGAAACGTGAGCATTGAGCGGCAGCACAAGCCGTCCACGCGCGGAATGAGTAACGAAATACTAAAACACACACATACATATATACCATACATATATTTTAATAGTTCAACACACTAACTCGTCCGTATATATTTGAAATGTCTGCAGTTAGGCGTGTTGCAGCAGTGTCACGTTATAGCAGGCGGTCAGCGAGGAGGAGAGGTGCATACTAAATGCAAAACGCCGAAAAGCTAAAATGTAGAATGCACTAAAATGTACGAAAATGCTGCTTGCAACATAAAAATGCAAGCACAACATAGCAAACACAGCATTATGGCCGAAAGTTTGCACACATGAAGAAGAAGAAGAAGAAGAGCGTGTGTGTATAGGGTGTCATTTGCATTTTTTATGCGCGCCGCTTTACAGATTTACAATACACTCGCATATGCGAGTTTAAATGAACCGAAAAGCGTTGCAACTTAGCTAAACGGGACAGTTTTCACTTGCAAGGAAACTATGAAACAGGAAACGGAAATTGCAATAGCATTTTTTTTCTTCTTCTCTTTCATTTTTCGTTGTTTTTCCATTCCGCCCAACATTTAAATGCCGCCGACGGCTATATGAGTTGCCACCCGCTCCGCATATGCCACACAGCGCGCGGAGCTTTCTGGGCGAAGGAACTCATTACTTAAATTTATTTTGCACTTAACCAAATGTTTTATTGCATTCCAGCGTTGGCGCAGCAACAAATGCAAAAACACGAAAAATAGAAATGCAGAAAAAAGCATCATGCCGGCGCATGCTTGCCAGCTAGTCCACTGCCGTTAGTCGCGCTCGTAGTAATAGAGTCCTCCAAGCGCCGAAGTCCCTTACACGCTTACGACAGCAATAAAAACTCATATTTTTGTTGAACAAAAATTTTCGCTGCCTCATTGCTTTGCTGCGAGCAGCTGTTGCAGCGCTTGTTGTTGTTACTGTTTTTGCATATTTGCAACATGTAGCATTTGCAATTCTTTTTTATGGACTCATTATTTGTTTTTGTTGGTGCCTTTTTGTTTGTTTTGTTCGTTAATACATGACTTCATTCCAGTGCAGTGAGATGACTTCTTCACGCTTGGAGGGCGGTAAAAAAAAATATGTAGTACCGAAAATACGTACATTTCGGTACTCCAGAGTATACTCTGTATAAAATATAGTCCCGAGGTTGAGATTCTTACAATTTTATAATTATTTTACATTTTGTTTAACTTTCCAACTCGAAGTGAGTCTTATCTTTCTCTTATCGCCTGGAGAACGTCTACAAATCTTTCAACTTTATTACGAAAATTCACGTTATGTAAAGAATGTTTTTTGCGCGCTTCGCTCAACTAAAGGTCAATATAATCGGCCTACCGAGCGTACTATTCGCAACACCGTTGCCCATCTTGAGACCCAGCTCTGATTATAGGATAATATTGCACCGAACAGACCACGTCTAGCACGCGGTGAAGAAAATTTAGAAGCTGTAGCTGAAAGTGTATCGTGGAGAGTCGATTCGGCGCCGTTCGCAGCAACTCGGACTGACGTATGGAACGACTTGGCGCATTTTACGTCGAGATCTTAAAATTGAAAGTGTACAAAATACAGCTTGTGCAAGAACTGAAGCCGCTCGACCTTCCCAAGTGACATTGCTTCGCTCTATGGGCTCTTGAAAAGTTCGAAGAAGATCCAACGTTTTCGAGTCAAACTTTTTTCAGTGATTAGACCCGTTTCTGGCTCAATGGGTATGTAAACAAGCAAAATTGTCGCATTTAGGACGAAGAGCAACCTGTAGAGAGTCAAGAGCTGCCATTTATTTCAGAAAAAAGAACGGTTTGGTGTGGTTTTTTAAATATTTATTAAAAAATTACGCCGACGCGAACGTAACCGCCAATGGCGACCGTTATCGCGCCATAATAACCAAATCTTTGATTCCTGAAATTGAAGCTCGTGAACTCGGTGACTATTAGTTTCAACAACGGCGGTATTTTCCGCACATCGCATCAATCAATGGATTTATTGAGGGTACACTTAGGTCCGGCCGATTGGCCACCAAAAGCGAGTGATATAACAGCGTTAAATTTTTACCTGTGTGAATGTGTAAAGTCTAAAGGGCGGTTTCCAGCGTCTCTCTTATGTCTCCTTGCCTATATTTTCTCCATGTATTGTCGTTATTTATTTTATATTATTTTACACATGTGATTCCAGTAGGTTTTGACCTGGCATTAGGTTGACAATCGTTCTGTAGTCTTTAAGAGACCGTGTAAGTAAAAAGATGCGGCAGCACCTCACTCTGATCCTTCTGTAAGCGCTTTCGAAAAGTTCATTGCGTATCGTTTTTAGTGACTTCCGCATTTTCTGTACTGTTTCAGTAGCTAGACAGTTGGCTGTTTGGCATGCTCATCAGTTACTCCGTTTTGCGGACTGCCTCTTTTGGTGTGACTTTAAACCTTGTCTCTCAAATAGGGTATGTGGTCTTTTTTAGTCACCAATCGCCTGATTATCGAGTTACGCTCGAAAGGCCTTGTGGAGAATTCACTTTGGTCTGGTGTCCGAAAAGCGAATTTTGTATCTAATTTTGCTGAACGGACACTATCTCCCACTCGTTTATCTAGTTTTGGAGTCACCTACCTCGTTTCTTTCCTACTCTTCTGTAGAAGTAAAGGCAACATTTAGGCCGGGACTTAGATACAGTTCTGTAGGATGTCGAAAATCCGTGGTAATGGGAAGAAATGGGACCAATTGAATAGATTTATAAAAAATTGTATCGCAAACTTCGAAATAATTACAAATTTGATTTCTATTCTTTAAAAGTTTTATAGGTTTTGGAAAAGTTCTATATAGTATATGTATCAATAATCGTTTCTAAAGAATTTGTATACTTTGAACAAGTAATTAAAATTTTTATATTTCATATAAATACCGTTAGCTAATACCGAAAAGCGGTACATTTGCATTCTAAAACATCATCACTATCTCAACGCCGCTTTTATTTCTATGGGCAAGCACGCAAGTATGCATTCTTCTCCGACACATTTTCACTAATTGTTTGCTTAAAAAAATCGGATATAGGATGTGTAAAAAAATTAAAAAGAAACTACCCCAAAAAATGCCCATAAGTGAGAAGCTGCTTGTGCTCTTAACTGTAGGCGAGGCCGTTCGTTCACTGCTTTCGTATGCGTGTCTCATCGCTAAGTTCATAATTCTATTTTCCATTAAACATGTGTTCTTTAGTATTTAAAATACTTTGCACAAAAGTTTTAGACACCTATAAAATTTGATTTTTTCCAAATAGAAATTCTTTCTTATGAAATAATAGTGAAAATTATTTTATTGTTGCCACGAAGTTTGTAAAACTTAGAACGACGTTATAAACGACACTATAAAATTTGTATTTATATATAGATTATCAACGTGACAATCTGAGTCGATTTAGCTATGTCTGTTTCTCTGTCTGACTTTCTGTCCGATCTGACGTTTTACATACCTCCTTTTCTGCGAAACAGGCTGCTCATTTGCCGGAACCACCAGCATTGGATCACTCCAACATGAAGCTGTCATACAAACTCAATGCTCACATAACTGTCCTTGTATACAAAACTTTTTCATATGACTAGATATCGAAAGCGCAATAATTCACTGTATTAAATTTCAAAATCAAACTGGTAGTGAAAGATTTTTAAGAGCAATTCCAAAAATTGAAAAATGGGCGAGTCACCACTAACCTTGAACCGAAATCATTTACCTCAGGAATTACTTGAACTAATTTAGTGTTTGTGGCTATCCAAGCATTTCAATCACACACAATACGGATTAAAGCCGCGCCTACTTTCTATTAAATAATCCTTTATAATCCAGCTGATTCTATTACTTTACAGTAAATAAATAACCATTAATAAAGTTATCAGAATAAAATTTTGCATAAATAATCCCCTCAAGTTATTCCTTTCTTACGCCTAACAGTTTTCGAAGTCGGACTACACATTTTTAAGAGTCCAGGCACCAAATATGTGGTCCCCAGAGCATCGACTGAATTGTTACCGAACATATCGGTCACATAAAATGTAAACAAAGTGTCATTGACCTCTTAAAATATAAACAAAAGGCTAAATGTTAACAAAGGTTGTGAACTTGACTAAAAGAAAAAAGGACCTCAGAAAATGTAAACATCTCTGGTGAGGCCTATATTGGAGCATGCTTCTGTGGTTTGGAACCCTAGTTACCAAGTCCATTCGGATAAGTTAGAGTCCGTTCAAAAACATTTTTTACTTTTTGCCTTAAATCATTTGCATTGGGATTCCAGTTTAAATCTTCTCCCTTACATTAACCGTTTAAAACTTATAAATCTCCCGACACTCGCTAGTCGTAGGGAGATGCTTGGTATAATATTTCTTGTAAAACTCATGAATGGGTCAGTCTGTAGCCCATCTCTCTTATCTGATATTAATTTTAACGTTCCCGCTCGCCCTACCAGGCAGTTTAGACTCTTACTTTTAAAATTTTCTAGAACAAATTTTGAGTTAAACGAACCATTCCGCCGTATATGTCATGATTTCAATTTTCATTCCAGCACATTTGATCTAACAGACTCACTCTTTACCATTAAAAAAATTATTTTATCTACTCTTAACAAGTAACATTTAAATAAACTTTAATCTAATTCTTAATTTCGGCTGTTGAAATTTTTGTTTCTGTAGCTGAGCAGCTTAAGATCGCAACGCTTAAAACTCTCTTGCCTTTTATGACTCGGCTAATTCCGCTCGTTCGCGGATTGCGCCCCTCGCGTCGGTTGAGCGGGAGGAGGGTAATCGTTGGGTATTATTATTATTATAAAACCATTCGTTCGTCAACAAACATAACAGTCACAATTGGGGTGAGTAAAATCTTCGTGTGGTTCAGCAAACGGAATTGTATCCCTAAAAATTGACCGTTTGGTTCGGATAGTGGTATGTCAGAACATCCGAGCCTTTTTTCTTACGAAATGAGGCAGAAAATGTCGTTTCCATCAATAGCGATCATTATACCACGATGCTGACCGACACAAGCAAAGCTTGTGGAGCTATTAGAGCTCGTAGACAATATTCAGCGTTAAGTTATATCAACGGGTGGAGATATACAAACGAAGTCGTGTCCACTATTTTGTTCAAGTCATAAATGACATAAAATTATCGGCATAAAAAAACAAGAACTGATTTCGACCAGATTTAAGTGCTTTATTTCATTTTAGCATCACGAATACACTTTCCGATTTTCCGAAGCAGGGATCTTAAGGGTAAGTGGCCTGGGATGACCACAAAAATATTACTAAATTACCCTTTGCCTGGAACTGGTAGCTTTTTGGTCTGTCCACCGTTAGCATTACACCAAAGTAACTTTGTGAATTGTTCTGTGTTGCTAGTGTTCCATGAACTGAGGGCTTCCTCTAGGTTGCATTGTTTCAAAGAAGCCTTAAAGAACCTGATTGGTTTGGGGCAGCTTAAGGAAATTTTTTTACACTGATTATAGTGACCCTCTAACTTTTCGACACCCGTTTTTGTAGTACTATTTGTCTTTTGCTTCAAAATAAGTGTCAGTTTCAGCGATTACCTCTTCATTCGACAAACATTTCTCAACGAGCATTCTTTGGCAATCTGAGAACAGAAAATAGCCGCTTGTGATCATATCTGGAAAATACGTTGGATTTGGAAGCAATCGAGCCCAATTCAATATTTTATCAACTTCATATCGTCCGTGAAATAATAAATTTTTTAGAATAACTTAAGTGGCTTCAGTCAGAATGATATAGTTCCCAAATTAATGATCGGACAGCTGTCAAATTTATACATGCGCCTTTTGAAGGTTAAGGCTAACTAAAAATCATGTGAATTCAATTCTAGTATGACCATCTACGTTCACCTGCTATTTTAAATTCTGACAGTCTAATCGAGAAAGTGACTGGTACGTTAAAAATTCTTAAAATCGATTTTTACTGGTTTAACTTATGGAATGATTGATTATGTAAAGCTTATGTGAGTTAGCATTACATAACAGCAATGCAAATTCAAAAGTCTAATTGAATTGATGTCACTTTTATGCTAATCGCCGACAACAAACCATTGAATGTGCAAATGAATATCAATGAGCATATTTTCTCATATTTTTGCCTTTAGCAGATGTGTAAGTAAAAAAGGATGTCAAAACATTTTATGTGAGTGGTAAAAGCCTGTTGTAGCTGTCAACACATTATTGACACATTTTGACATTACAAAGTGTTATATAAGCGGTATGTATGTGGTTAGCTTATAGAAGTAAATTTCAAATTTTTATATGCTCAAAGACAAGGTGCAGAAAACACATTACATATTTGTAATGAATGTGATTAAAAATACTACAACAACAAAGACACACTTTTCCGCATAAATAATTTTGCAGCACTCTGTCCCATTCATTTCTCATTTTTCCTACTTTATCGCAACAGCATTTTCATCTTAGCTTTTACATTTCCCTTTGCAGCGTATACACTGTTCGTCCATTTCCTACGCTCCTCGTGATGTTTGCGCTGCCACCAACGCTAATCATTGCGCTCATTGAATGAGCGTACGGGTCAGTAGCCCAATTGACTTTGTAATCAAATCCAGCTATTAAGTCAAAATACGCGCAAACCGTTAAATGCAACCGCAATTACACAACCACACACACACCTCTAGCCGCTTACATTACCGCCCCCCTCCTACCCACACTGAGCGCAAATAAACGATAAAAAATATGCTGATATTATTTTCATAGCATAGTTTTAGGCAAACAAACGGACGGACAAACAAACAAGTGCGCAAACAAACGGATGAATGAGCGTTGAATGGACGACGCGCCAACCGAACGTGCGGACAAACAAACAAATTAAACTGCACGGAACTGAAGTGAGCCGAATCGAGGCGAACCGCAACCGAAGACCCCAAAGCAAATTTGGCCAGTTAAAGCGCCGAAAAGTTGGTAAGTCACTTCAGCAGCGGAATGCAAATATTGGCTGAGCGTTGTTGGGTGTGCGTGTACGTTGCACTGTAGGGTGAGAGGGGAGGCGCGTAAATGTGTCGTCGGAAGCATTGAAAGTGTTTACACAAAAGCTCAGAAATGATGGAGTGCATGGTTTGAAGGCGGAAATGCAGCGTCAGCGTGTTGCAAATAAGACGAAAGAAACTTGAAGTGACGCTGGCATGGCGGTGGAGAGATGAGGTTAAGAATGAGGATTAATACTACACGTATATGGCTATGATAACAGCAAGATTGGAGCATATGGACTTTAAAGATAGTTGACATGTTTTAAATGTAATAATAAACTCGACGTTTTCATACACAATCTTTGTAGCTCAGAGTTCAACTATTATAACGTCAGTTGGTACTTATGAAAGCCAATTTTTAATGAGAAGCCGCTCACAATCTGGGTTTATAATCAACTTACAAGTTAGGTGTGTGTCTTAGGTGATAAAGATCTTATCTTCGTGAATTAGTTTATCAGGAAATATTATCCAAAACATGACTAACTTAACCTAAACATTTGAAAGAGTAACTGCTTTTCCACATTAAAGATTTGGTTTATGTGTCATACACTTCTTGGTTGTGCGAATATATCCAATTTTTGGCCAAATAAACGTCATTTGCGATAAAACACACACCACATATTCGTCGGTTTCAAAGCTTTTTTTGTCAGTACGCAAACTACTACAAAGTTGCAGATAATTTCGTCTATCTTGGAACCAGCATTAATCCCAACAACAAAGTCAGCTCGAAATCCAACGCAGAATAATTCTTGCCAACAGATGCTACTTCGGACTGAGTAAACAATTGAGAAGTCATTAGGCAAAGACCAAATTCTATAAGTCATTCATCAACCGCGTACTACTGATTGGTGCAGAGGCATGGACGATAACAACAACTGATGAGTTGGCGTTACGAGTTTTCGAGAGAAAGATTCTGCGGAAGACTTATGGAGCTTTGCGCATTGGCAACGGCGAATACCGCAGAGACATGCGTCGTCATTGACATACTTTAGCGAATTAAGATCCAGCGGCTAGATTATGTCGTTCGAATGGATGAAAACCCAACAGCTCTGAAAGTATTCGATGCAGTACACGCCTAATGAAGCAGAGGAAGAGCAGAGAAGGACCTGGCGACACTTGGAATCTCCAATTGGCGTAAAAACGTGAAAAGAAAGAACGACTGGTTCATTGTTGTAAACTCGACTATAACCGCGTGAGCCAATAAGGCAGAAAAATAATCGTCATTTGCGGGAAGTGTTGATTTTCTTCTTTCAGTCAAAGAAATTGGCGGATGAGGCACATTTGGAGATATAAAAAGTTGATGGAAGTTATGCTCCAAGAGAAACAACGCTACGTGATTGCCTTAACTCTCTAAAGACGACAAAATTTGATGCTAACGACCGTCCGCGTGAAGGAAGGCCAAATTCTGCGAAGATGGTTGATTGAAGTCATTGATCCGTGTCAAATGCAAAAGGAGCTTGCTTCAGCATTGGGAGTCACTAGCAAAGCCATTTCATAGAAAATGCATTCGCTTGGAATTATTCAGAAAGAAGGAACTGGGGTTCAGAAATAATTAACTTAGGTTCCTTATGACCTCAAACTCAGGAGAGAGGTGAAAACGTGATTCTGCTGCACGATAACGCGCGGCCTCATCTTGCCAAATACATTAAAACCTACGTGGTAACGCTTAAATGGAAAGCTCCAGCCCACCCGCCATACTCTTTTGATATTCATCAACGTCCGATTATTATTTGCTTCGTTCGATGACACATGGTCCGGCTCAGAAGCAGTTCCACTCACAAGACGACTTCGAAAAATGGCTTGATTCTTGGTTAGCATCATAAGATGAATAGTTTTACTGTCATGGTATTCGAGTTTTGCCAGAAAAATAGGAAAAAGTTGTGACTAGCGATGGGCAATACTTTGAATAATTCATTTGTAATAATTTCTTTATAATAAAATTTAATTTTTATTAAAAACGCAGCGAGCACTTAGTTGCGCTCCAAAAACATAAATATATAAAAGAAACATCTTAAGGTTTCAATAAATTATATTAACTCTTGTAGCATAAATAAATTCAGAAAAAGCTATTCTAATCCTATTGTTCCGGAATCAAAAATTGGTCAGAGTTTATCGCTACCAGTATCAGGATTGTTCATGAATTAATAGGGTTTCAATTTCAATTGATGCGCTAGCGGCAGCAATATTCGCGACACTACGACCACTTCTTTGTCTAACTGGCGTGGGAATATTTTGTACAGTGCCTGTGGATTAAAACTTTTTCACTAGATGCTCAATTATTGATCTGACAGGATGATTATAACGACCATAAATTGGACGTAGCGCTCTTAAAGCTGAGGCCACTGACTCCGAATTTCAGTAAAAATTTTTAATAATTTCAACTCGTTATCTTTCCATGATAAAATGGCAAACTGAAGAGGGATGTCAAAAGAGCGGAAAAAATTATGGCGTCATTTGCTGTCCTAATTGGTCTACTTTTGTATCGTCCTTATTGAAAACCCCGTTGTTTCTCATCCGTTATTATATATAGAAATATTTTTTCCTTGTCCCAAATAATTTTCGCATTTTCATATTATTCTGCTACAATAATACACAAGTTAAAGTTGTAAAATCTTGACTTTAGAACCTGCTGTCTTCACGGCATACAGCCCAATCAATATTCTAAATCACCCAAAGTGCCAGCATACTTTTATTTCAGCAGAAAAAAAATAAAACAGTCAATTTTCTAGTTCAAACTCTCATTTTATACATCAACACGCTCACACCCCCAACTTGACACCCTCAAGCCGCCGTCTGCGCAATGTGTCAATCATTGTACGGCTTCAAATTAGAGAGCAGTGAAAGGCCTCATTAAGTCAAACGTATGTTTCTATGAATGTATGTGTGCGCGCTTATTTATGTCCTCCTGTATTCATTACCTTATTAATACCCAACAAGAGCAAGGCGCCACAGCGAAGCACTCATTACTTGGTGCACACGCGCATACACACTCACACACACCCAACTGTAACAGAGTTTATGGCGCGCGCGAGCGTTTCAAGCGCGTGCTAAATAAAAATGAAAACTTTTCGCATAAAATAAATTGCCGGCAAAATAATAGTTAAAACATTTAGCGACGCGGCAGCAGCTGCCAATACGTAGACGCGGTTACGTGGCGCGCAGCAATAAGCGTTCACCACAGTTGTGTGTATTTGTGTGTGCGCGCGCGTTGTATTGCCTGCGGCGCGGCCATAAATAATAATTGCGCGCGCTTTGTGAAAAGTCAAAAATTCATACTGGCTCACAGGAAGGGTTAAAGTGTTGCCTTTGACTTCCGCTTTTGCTTATTGCCGCTTACTTTACAGCTAAGCGCTGATTGTTGGCAAGCGCGCGTGGGCGGCGCTTCAATATATTTATTAATTTACTTTCGACTTTGTTGCCAATGTGTCAAAAATATGTTTCTAATTGTTATTAGAAAGTTAAATAGGCAAGGCGCCCTTTCCGACTCTAAGGGACTAAGGCGGTGTAATGGTGAGCGCCACTTTGGCAAATACAATTAATATTGCGTGGAATTCGCGCGCGGCTGCTTGAGCGTCCGCTGGTGTCAGCGTTTAACAAATCGTTCGCATTCATTGCGCACACAGACATACACACTGCTATAAGTGTGGAAATGATTTTAAATTATATTTAAGTTCAAGGCGTTAAATAAACCGAAATATGGCGCCAGCAAAGCGTGAAAAATTCCTGAGGCGCGCGGTGAAGTCGGCAAAGTTGTGGCGGCAGCTCTAAACCGGAAGTTTGCCAGCGGTAATGAGCGACTAGGCAAACATACAAGGATGGGTAAGCGAGCAAATGCCTGCGTATAACTTAGTTGAGAATCATTAAAAGCACGAGCGAGTGATGAAATTTATTTGTATGTGTTTATTTCGCGAAGTTGTTAATATATTTCAATTCAATGGCAGCTCGCGTAATGAAGCTTGTTGAAGTTAATGGCCTTAGGCCAAGTTTTATTAAATACTTTTAGAAAAATTGCGATACAAATTCGCTAACAGGGTGGTGCATTTAGTGGGGTTGGCAAGCTTGTGATCTTTTGACAGATTTTGCTTCTTGAGCCTCTTAAGCTATATCACTAAGTAAAACTCTTGCATTTGAGTATCGACTAACATTCCAGCAGTCCTTGCGTCGGCTGAAAATAGGACTTTGATGAGGAGTTCACATTGCTGGCATTACTGGGCATTTTATACCCTGAACAGGGTATATTAAATTTGCCACGATGTTAGTAATACACAGAAGGAAACGACGGATACCCCACTCGAACTGACGTAAGCAACGACTTTGCGCATTTTACGTCAAGATCTTAAATTGAATTCGTAAAATATATAGTTTGCGCAAGAGCTGGAGCCACTCAACATATATCTTCCAAAATGATGCCGTCGAGAGCGTTCGAGTCGTTCAATGGCGACCGTTATCGCGCGATGATAACCGACTATTTGATGCTTGAAATTAAATCTCGTGATCTCGGCGACATTTGGTTTCAACAAAACAGATAATCTAATTTTCATCTTTAGAAAAGTAGAGAACCTTGAAATAGATCAACCTTTAGTATAGTTTATGGTGTAATTAGCAAATTGCCTAATGAATGTTCAATTACTAATACATTGACCAAAAGTCCATAATGGAACCCTGTTAAGTGCATTCAATGGGTGACGAGGTTCAATGAAAATCTGTGAAGCGAACATTATTTTTTAGTACTAAACATCAGTATTTTTAATCTTTCAGACTTAATAGAGTAAGCATATTCTCAGACCTCCTTTACAAAAACCTGGCTTGTGAATACTTCCCTCACTTTAATGGAGTCAGAAAAAGAAAAATAATGTAAACGTTAGAAAGAAATGATGGCGGGAGTTTTAACATTTAGCTAAAGCATAGATGGTAGACATTGGCAGTCTCTAACTTACACTTCAGTTATTGTCGTAGCAAGTACTCGTATCTAGACCCTGTTTGGGGTAAAATATAAAATTAACTAATAAAAAATAATCGAAGTTACTTAACGCCAAATTCAAGAACGGCCTTTTTCGATAGTGCGAGACGATAGGGAATCGTGCTTATGTGTATAAGTTTGGTGTGGTAGGCGTAGAGATATGGGGTCTCTTTGCATGCAGAACATACTTATATTTAATATGTCGAGGTCAATTCTGGATAGGTAGGAGTTCAATCTACTACAATATTCATAATGAATTTGCACAAGGGTCATTCTGGTTTTACGAGACAACTCAAGCACACATCTGCATTTGGTGTTGTTTGGACTCCAAGGATATCGTTCACCGTGAAACAGTCAATGAAGATGCTAATAGCTTCACTGTGAATGACGTTCAGTACCAGTCTGAAGTTATTCAAAAAAGTTCAGTATCTCTTCGACGTATTTTAGGAAAGTTCTCTTAATGTTCCCAAGAGGTGGTTCCACTCCAAGCAGACGACTACAAGAAAGGCTTCAAGGTGCAGATGTTGAACAGGATTCAACAAGAGACATCCCAAGGCGGTGTTCTAAAAGGCATGTATCTCCTTCAAATGCGTTCTGCTGGATACATACGATCATATTGGACCAATTTTCACTCTTAAAGAGATTTTTAATAAGCAAAATGACAAAATCTACGCGAAAACTTTTAAAGTCGCAAAAACTGTTATTCAAAAAGTTCAACGTGGTCATCATCCAACTGCTGTAATGGGTTGATGAAGGGTCTCTTGTAAAGGTCTATCATTTTTATGAAATAGGGGTTACAACTGGGCAAACGTTTGTCAGCAGCATGTGTAAGAAGACACGGTAAAATAGTTACGCAATGCTATCTACGACTGCGGTCAATAGCTCTTCGAGCAAGATTCTGCTCCAGCATATTAGCTAAAAGACTGGCTTAAAAACAGTAGTTCTGGTTTCGTAGCTGCACTTGATTGGAAGTCTAGAAGTTCACATTTGAATCCATTGGACTACATGTTGTAGTTATAGTTGGAGAACATTGCCTGTCACACACTCCACGGAAATTTGGAGAGTGTCAGAAAATCTTTGGCTCAAGCAGCATCGTCAATACCATTAATTATTGTGCGTGCTGCTTTTGCAAATTGCCCGAATCGTATGAGAGATTATATGCAAGCAAAAGGTGACTATTTCGTATAATCTTGCATTAATAAATAAAATTAACTTTAATAAAATATATATTATAGTTTCATTTTTGCAACGGCCTGAACTCGTAAAAAACTTGTGCCAGGACTAACGTGGCAAAAAATAATAAGACTTCCTAATTTAAGTTTCGCGCGAAAACCTATTCGACGAAATATTTTTTTTTCCAGAGTGGTATGACTATCAGTGAATTCTATGCCAAATGTCACATCAAAATAATCATTAGTTTTTAGTATACGCTTGACTTTCTGAAGTACATAAAGTGCATTCAGCGATTTTTACGATGAATGAAATTATTCAATAAAGAAGTTCCATTCCAGAGGGTCGAGAACGCATTGCCGACGAACCACGTCGAGGCTGGTCATCAAAATGTCAATAAAATAAAATAATTGGTGCTTGCGAATCGATGCTGAACAGTCAGAGATCTTACTAGCAGCGTTGGACTATCGGAAGGATCAGTAAAAACCATTTTAAAATATCATTTGAACCTCAGAAAATTTAATACACGATCACTAAATTTTCACGAAAAACAGTGTCGCGTTAACGTCTGTAAAACAATGCTTTCAGAATATCAGGGCATTATGAAAGGTATTATTACTGGCGATGAGTCTTGGATCTATGCTTACCACCCGGACACAAAAGATCAGAAAAATCCATGTAAAAGCAGGTCAAAACTCAAGGCTATATTGACAGTTTTCTTCGATTATCGACTTGTCATACACTTCGAATTCTTTCCAACTGGCCAAATTGTCAACAAGGAATACTTACTATTTGAATGTTATGAGTCGTTTGCGTGAAGCTATTCGTAAAAAGTGGCTGGAATTATGAGCCGCGAACTCTTGGTTATTGCACTGTCGCATTGACTCTTCGTGAGTTTTTTACCAAATTTTCAACCAACCTCGTGCCGCAACCACCGCGTTTGCCTGATTTGGCTTTGTGTAACTTTTGGCTACTCAAATGGCCGCTCCGGGAAACCGTTGTGAGACAATTGAAGACATTAAACGTGAATCGCTACGCGAATTGAGAGCTAAGCCGGCTATTGATTAGAAGAAACGTTTCCATAAGTGTATTAATCCAAGAGGGATTATTTTGAGGGGGACGACGTTGATTTTGAAGAATAAATTAATTCACAAGCTGCAGCTTCATTGATATTCCCCAAATTATCCACATTATTTCTGCTAAAATTGTTTTTAACTCTTTGCGGCTTTAATTTACCCAAATATTATGTTGCACATTCATTTCACTCACTCGCATGCATATTAAACGCAAAAGTTCTGTCAACTTTATGCTTGCAACAATGCCAAACGCAAATTTTGTTGCTGCTTAAAATATTTAATGACAATATTTAAAACCATTCATGCCACACAAATGTATATTAATAAGTGTGCGCATTTGTATGCGGATGCGCCTTGCAAACGAACGCCTACACACACATGCACACTCAGCCTTGCACTTGCAACACCTTTTTAGCCCGAGTCCATTTGATTCATTTTCATGCTTTTTTTCTGCTTCACTACATTTATTTCATAATACAAATGTTGGTTGTGATTGTTGTTGTTGGTTGCGATTGTTGTTGTTGCTGTTGTCCTTGTTGCATCCACATGGCTGTCGAGTGTTTGAAACGCCTGCCGCTGATTATGATTTTCCATTTGCACAAAATTAAAATTTCCTTTCACAAAAATCACAGAAAAATAGCGCAAAACGCACAGCGACACACCAACACACCAACACACCGACACACACACAAGTACACTGTCAGCCGTAATAGAAGAAAAATAAATAAATGTAATGGTAGCTGCAAATCTGCATGGGTGAGTGAATGAACAAAGCAAAAAGGAGCTGGTGCAGGCGAGTAGTGTGAGTGTGGCAAGTTGCGGCGCGGAGTGTGGGGCTGTGCTGGGGCAGACTGTCGGTGGTGCGGGCGAATCGGTGAAAAGTTTTCATCAAAAATCACCAACGGCTACAACGGCGACGGACGACACTGCCGCCTAGATGGTTGGCTCGCCTGAATGTTTGTATGCGTGTGTGTGCTTGTGCCACAGATTCATTGCAACGCGTGACGTGGGTGGCGCGACAAATCAAAGGCTCGCATTACACATTTTTATTTTATGCCTATTTTATACTTTATATTCACTTCTATTGTCGCATTTGTTTGTTGATTGTGCAATGCGCCGTTTTGTTGTTGTTATTTGTTATAGCTGCCACTGTTGTTGTTAATACACCCACTATCCACTACCATCTACTTGCATGTGCTGCTTTTGTTGTTGTTGCTGTTGTTGCTGTTACTGTCATCGTTGCTGTCATAGCTGTGGTTGTGCCTGTCACTATTGTAATTGTTATTGTTGTTGCCATTCAAAGATATTGTTACAGTTGTGTGGTGACATGAAAAACACATTTGTAATCCGATGTCAGGCCGTTTGTTGGGCGTGCGGCCAGTAAAATTTTGCGCCTATACTCAACGTATTAGTTTCTGTTGTTGTTGTTACCGTTGTGTTGTAGGGTGAGCGGAAGTCGCATGCAGAGTGGTCTCCCTGCTGTGATGGGTTTAGTTTTGCTGCGTCGTGAAATGGGAACAGTGTCCGTCGACTTTGATTTGGGACGCAAAGCGCTTGAATTGTTTTTAATTTAAGCAAGATCTTTTGGACTTGAATTACTCAGATTTCATAGTCTTATCATTATATTCTTATCAACTCTAGGTATAGACTTCAGTCGATTCGGTGCTGTTCGCAGCAACTCGGACTGTTGTAAGGAACGACCTGAAGCATTTTACGTCCAGATCTTAAGTTAAAACTGTACAACTTTTGCAAAAACTGAAGCCGTTCGAACTTATCAAGCGACTTCGCTCTATGAACTCTTGAAAAGTTCCAGAAAGATCCGACGTTTTCGAGCCAAATTTTGTTCAGCGATGAGGACCATTTCTGTCTCAATTGGTATGTAAATAAGCGAAATTGCCGCATTTGGGACTAAGAGCAACCTGAAGAGATTCAAGAGCTGTCATTTCATCCAGAAAAAAACGGCTTTGTGTGGTTTGTGAGCCATATTTCTTCAAAGATGATGCCAGTGAGAACGTCAATTGCTGCCGTTATCGCGCCATGATAACCGACTTTTTGATGCCTGCAATCGAAGTTCGTGATCTCTATGACATTTGGTTTCAACAAGACGGCACCATCTCCCACACAACGCAACAATCAAATGAGTTATTGAGAGAACAATTGGTATGTATACGAGTATGGTATCGGCGAGCAGATAATTTCACGTTTTAGTCCGGTCTATTGGTCTCCAAGATCGTGTGATATCACACCCTTAGACTTTTTCCTGTGGGGATATGTAAAGGCTAAAGTCTGTGCGGATAATCCCGCTTCGATTCATTCGCCATTTATTCGCCATTTCCGTCGAAATGCTCAAACGAGTCATCGAAAGTTGTACTCAACGAATGGACCATCTGAGACGTAGCAGCAGCCAATATTTGTAAGAGATAATGTTCAAAAAATTAATGCCAAATAATATTCTTTCGAATGATAATAAATATTCTCCCTTAAATTTGAAGTTCCTGTGTTTTTTCTTTAAGAAAGTAGGCAACCTCGAAAAGGATTACCCTTTATAAATGATCAGGATGAGGAGACGAGTTGAATTCCGGGTGACTGTTTGTCTATCCGCTATAATAATGAGTAAAATTTGGATATCACGATGAAACTTGGTCGAAATCGAATTATACATTTTGAAGGGCTTAAATATCGGATAGCCCAAGTGCAAGTATTGGGAGAATGTGTACTGGTTTAACATAAGCAATGTATACTATTTTGTTTCCAAAAAGCTTTTTTCGAGATATGAAGCAAGGAACGAAGATTCTGCTACATTCCCAAAGCTATTATATGTCTTAAGTTCTGAAACGCTATAAAAAGCCAATTGAAAATTCTAACATAGTAAAACACATTTTTTTGGCAAAATTCGTTTTTTTATTCAACATGGGGAACCATTCAATGGTTATAATGACCCACCAACTTTTCAATAACATTTTTGTAGTGCGATTTGGTGATCAGTCAGTTTTGGTGATCATCTTTTCATTCGACGAAAATTTTTCACTAGCGAGAAGTCTTTTGCGTTCTGAGAACAGGAAATAGTCGCTGGAGATCAGATCTGGAGAATACCATGGATGCGGAAGCAATTTCAAGCCAATTCATAAATTTTTGTTCTCGTTTTCCCTGACTTGTAACGCGTTGCCTTGCTTTGGTGAAACAGCACTTTATTTTTCTTCAAATGTTTTAATTTTGTAGTTCATCTTTTCATTTCTTATATTTTCAAGATAAATTTTTCACAGCGAGCCGGAAGTCTTTTGCCGTTCTGAGAACCCTGAAAATATTAGTCGCTGGAAGGATCAGATCTGGAGAATACCATGGATGCGGAAGCAATTTCAAGCCAATTCATAAATTTTTGTCATCGTTTTCCCTGACTTGTGACGCGTTGCCTTGCTGTTTTTAGGACGTAGCCCCAAAAGCACGTTATTTTTTGGTGGCTTCAAATGCGGAAGTTTTTACGGTGGAATTTTGTCCGTTCAAACGGTCCAATAAAGCTCGCTATCGTGAAAGAACGCTGTTGATGGTTCTTATATTTTAAGATACACAGTCAATAAAAAAACTTAATCCAAGCACCCGTATTCCAAAGATCATGACGCCTTTAACCTTTCTGCCGACGTTCCGTTTTCTACAGTTCGCTTTGGAGTGCATACATTTCTGAACAGGGTATACTTAAGTTTGTCAACATTTAAATGAAATTTCTTCAAAAAGTAGTCAAAAAACGATCAAATAAAGGATGACCCGTATTATTCAAGTATATATATTAATGATCAGTATGTCGAGCTGAGTCGATTTAGCCATGTCCGTCTGTCCCGTCTGTCTGTCTGTATATATACGAACTAGTCCTTCAGTTTTTAAGATATCGTTTTGAAATTTTGTAAACGTCATTTTCTCTTCAAAAATCTGCTCATTTGTCGGAACTGCCGATATCGGACCACTATAACATATAGCTGCCATACAAACTGAACGATCGGAATCAAGTTCTTGTATGGAAAACTTTCACATTTCACAATGTATTTTCACAAAAGTTGGCGCAGGTTATTTTCTAAGATAATACTGTAATCTCCGAGGAAATTGTTCAGATCGGTTAACTATAGGATATAGCTGCCATACAAACTGAATGATCGGAATCAAATGCTTGCGTCGGAAACTTCCTCATTTGATGATATATCTTCACGAAATTGGGTATGAGTTATTGTTTATAGAAATAATATAATCTCCGAAGAAATTGTTCAGATTGGATTACTATATCATATAGCTGCCATACAAACCGAACGATCGGAATCAAGGGCTTGTATGGTAAACTTTCGCATTTGACGTGGTATCTTCACGAAATTTGGCATGGATTACTGCTTAAGGTAATAATATAATCTCCAAAAAAATTGTTCAGAAGGAATTAGTATAGCATATAGCTTTCATACAAACAGAACACATAGTTACTAAAAGAAATGCATCTCTGAAGGGTATACTCAGTGCAGCCGAAGTTAACGTTTTTTCTTGTTTTTCTTCAAAAAGCAATATTTTAACAACTTTCATCTTTCCGTAAAATTTCACTCAAAATGATATAATTAAGAAATTAATGATCTGACAGCTGTTAAATTTACACACCTATGAAGGTTAGGGCTAACTAAAAAGCCTTACGGATTCTAGTAGCGCCTTCTATGTGCCAGGCCAGAAACCTTTCAATTGACCAAAATAACAGAGAAATTCATTACTTTTTATATGTAAAGTTCCACTTCATCCGCATCTGTATAACATTGCGGAGGCGGTTTTGCTTCACTATTTTTAACATCGAATATTTATATACATACATACTAGATATGCATGAACATAGTTCTAATATGTATAAAAAGCATAAAAGACTGTTATATACTGCCACGTGTGCAGCACTTCGCGCCCTAAAAATGCATTGTTTTGCTTCCGTTTCTATTTATTTGTGATTTCCGTTTCAATGCCTCGGCTGGTCTTTTGTCGATGCTGCAAAAAGTATATTTTAATATTTTCACTGCCGTGCCAAACACACATACATATGGACATATGCAGTTTTTATTTTAATAAAGAAGAAATACCTATGAATCGGCGCTCTCTTGGTAGGCCCACTCTTACTGCGACTCGGAAGTCCCCAGCAAAACCGTCTGCAGTGCCTGCCACACCCATTACACGCATTGGCGTGCCTGCCTATTGAGGCGGTTCGTTTTGCGGTCTAACTGTCCGTTATTTTGTCGGTTGGTTTGCGGCAATTGCAATTGTGGCATTGGCCGTCATTGTTGCTGTTGTTATTGTTGTTTTCGCTGCTTTAACTACTGCTACTATTGAGAAGTGTGTACTACGAGCTTGATTATTGTGTAGTAGCACTCTTGCAAATTGTCATTGCTGTCCTTGCTATTACTATTATTGTTGTTGTTATGAGCTTTGTTGTTGCTTTAGTGCACTCAACCTGTCTTGAGTTTGCATTTGTGGCCACAAGCTGCACCGCAGCCAGACACTCAACGACAAACAAAACAATTTAAGGCTTCACACATGTTATGTGTAGACGATGAACATACATATATACCGTTATGTATGTTTATTCACGAAGAGAATTCAACAAATTATGTTTATACTACAAATTTCGTCAATAATGTAATTATCAACAGACAAATTAAGTGGAAGCGTGTTAAAGATTATACTCGCACCTACGAAAGGTGTGAAAATGTTGCCTACATTTCAGCGCCGAGGTTAAAATCTGTTTGGTTTTGATAGTAGTGGACAAATAAGTCATTAAACTTTCGATTAAAAACCGTCAAAAGTTAATTTCAAGTATTTTTTGACAAGTGGCCCCTAAAAACCTAGTAGCTATACCTAGCTATACAACCATCTGTAGCCAATAGAAAAAATTTCCTTTTGTTACCGTTGCCGATTTTTTCCAGATGTGGCTTATATTTGCGGAATGAGACTGATCCCGAGAGTTGAAGAGTGAAGCAAGACTCATTTGCAGAAAAAAAGAGAGAGGCCAAAATGCGTGAGAGCGAAGAGATTGACAAGCTGGTCGGCAAGGGCAATGCTCGAAAATTGTACGAAAGGAGGCGGCGACTAACAGCAGATTTCAAGGCCGGAGCATAATCTTGTAGAGTCTAGTGACTGATGTCCAGAACATACTAAAATTATGGAGAGAACACTTCTCTAACCTGCTGAATGGCAGTAAAAGCATGACACTAGGAGAAGGCGAACCCGATTCCCCAATTGATGACGATGGATCAGACGTTCCATTGCCCGACCATGAAGAAGTTCGAATAGCATTTACTCTTCTGAAGAACAACAAAGCGCCGGGGGTCGATGGATTGTAGGCCGAGCTATTCAAATAAGGCGGCGAACTGCGTGAAATGCTTAAACCTGCCGTCACCTTGTCAGTGTGGTTTTAGACCTGAATAAATTACAATCGATCAGATTTTCAACTTGCGCCAAATCTTAGAAAATATCGGTGAAAGAAAGATCGACACACATAACTTCTTCGTCGATTTTAAAGCCGCTTTCGCCGGCACTAAAAAGAACTGCCTCTAAGCCGCTATATTTGAACTCGGTGTCCCCGCAAAACTAATACGGCTGTCAGGATCGGAAAGGATTTCCTCGACTTGTTCGATACCCAACGAGGTTTCAGACAAGAATATAGAATAGATTGAAGATTTCGCACTATAGGGAGTCGCCTTGTCTGAAACCTTGTTTGGTATCGAACAGCTCCTTTCCGAGTCTGACAGAGTTTTTGGTATTGCTCAATGTCATTTTGGTGTGTGTTAATCCTCCTTTTACGGGTCTTTTCCACTATTTGGTGCATGGTGAATATCTGGTCAGTTGTTGATTTTCCAGGCATGAAGCCGCACTGATAAGGTCCAACTAGTTTCTAATCGTCGACATTAAAACAAAAGGTTGTTGAATATCGTGTTATGTTATCGGAGATATAGTAGTGGATCTTCGATTCAATATACTTCGGTTAGTGTTTTGGGTATTAAGCGTATCAATGCGACTTCGGGTAGAGTTCGAAAAGAGATGCTTGACAACGTAGCTAAGGACCAAAGATTCATCAAACGCATCATTACTGTTGACGAGATGGCCCTCCAAAAATTAACCGATACCGGAAAAATTCACTGAATATACTAAAGATCATTCTAGTCGAAACTTAAATAAGGGTATTGGCTCAAAATGGGCCTATTTGGAAGTCAGTAATAAAGATTTATATATTAAAATACATGAAAATATTTTTTTTTAGTAAATACGGGTAAAATTTGATTAGGTGATTTGGTGTTGGGTATAATTTTAAAGAATTTTGCAATGAAGACCAACTAAAAGTCGATCTCATTCATTCATTCTAATAACTAGAAAACTACAACATGCCGAGTAGTAGCAGCTACCACATAGTGGAACTAAGAGAAAAAAGCGCAGACCGCATCCCATTCTACTTCGCTTCCTGTGATGAGCACATATTGTAACTAAAAGGACATCTAGTCCTATCAACATAATTTTGCATATATGAATGACAAGTTAAGTTGACACTTCGCCGCCTGATACAGACAACCATAAAGCGGTGAGCGGTCCGCACACCGAAAGCGCAACGTACAAAAAAAGAGTTGAGTTACTGTATGGGCTGCAAAGCGCTGCATAATGACGTGAAGTGACACATGTAAGTAGACACTGGCGCACATTAAATATGTGAGGTATTCACTCACTCAAGATAACAGGCGATTAGTGATGGGAAAGTTGTGGTCCAACAACAAAGAACTGTCGGCGAGAGTGTGTGTAGTTGTAGTTTACAACTAAATTTAGCGTCACTTTGAATAACGAGAGCACGCAACAAAAGTGCAGAAACAACCGACAGACGAGCGGACAGACAGATAAAGCGTAAATGCGACATTGACGGAAGCAAAGACCGTGGAAAGGACAGCGAACCGACAGTTCGTGGTAGGCGATGCATGTACAGATGTGTGTGTCATATTCGTATGTGTGTATATGGGTGATAGAAATTTAGTAAATAATGCCCCGTTATGTTAAAACTTTCTGGTGTTCTCGGTCTCTCTCGTTTAATGTTGGCTTTTAAGCAGTTTTTTGTTGCTACTCAAAGTAGCTAACTGTAAATTAGTTAAAGTTGTCGGTGCAACGGTACTTTTATACGTCACGTGTAAATTTGACTTATGTCTTACACCATGCCTAAAGTGACTTGTAGCTGACACTCAAATGTACTTTATGTTAACACATATTTAGCGGGATCTCCAAGTGTAGTTGGAGCGTTGTTGGCAAGCTGGTCTGAGAGAAGAAGGATGGGTTATTTCGTTTCAAAAGAGCATAGATTAATTTTGGAGACCATATTTTCAATAATACAATGCAACTCAGTGGGGAGACGAATAATTGAACTAATACTAGTATTGAGCTCGAGGCGAGTTAAGGAATGCCTAACCTTATTACCAAATTAAAGTTGGTATGGCTACCAGACCACAGCGAATGGCAGGCCTAACTGATAAGTTGGCAGAAGATTGATGAGAAGGCAAAGACATCTTAGAAGAATCGTTGACGTTCGAATAGAAACAGGTCGGAGCTCCACTGTCTTCTTCCATTTCACTACTGGCTAGCTGGGCTCGCAGTAGCTAATGGAGTGCTGGACAATCATTAGTAGGTGCGCGGACGCAAAATTCATCTGGCCCATATAATTCGCAAGGTTGGGCTTTCCAAAATTATAGGACTTCAAACTAGTCTTTATACTATCGGTCTTTATAGAATCAGGTTAAAAATCTAACCAAATGCCTGTTGTAGAAGCTGTTTGGAAGAAGACGTTGTAGAAATATTATAACACATCCTTTTTGAGTGTCGCACTTTTACGATATCAATGCTAACAGACCTCGGAGCTCAGAGCTTTAGACATTGAGGTTAGCTCGAAATTAAACGTCTAAGCAGATTGTGATGTTTTTAAAGTGATTTGTAGACAATTAAGAACTGATCGGAGAAGAAGTTACATAGCAGTTCAAGTGCGATCCGCTGCATTTTGGGGTTCATCCACAGAATCAGAGATAATCTTCCCCATGTTAGCATCTTTTGACAATTGTTGGCCCTTCGTTTAGCTTGGAGCTTCAATTCTTGTTGATACTTATATAAATTACTGTTTGGAACCTAAAAATATCCAAAATATGAAAAAAATCCGAAAGTCTTTGGTTGGTTGCATGGGAAATACTTCCAACTGATGGAAAAGAATAAAGAATGATGACGCATGTTGGCTGCTATATGAGTCCTTTGTGAAGCCATAGAAAAGCAGAACTCCTGTTTTCGAACTAACAAATTAGCAAAACGCTTAGTAACCAATACAAATTTGTCCAGCCATTCGGATATTCGATGGAATATCTGAAGGTATGCGCTCCCAAGTTTTTAAGTCTTGATCTCCCAGTTTTTGAATGTTTCCACCTCATCTGCTTCCATACAGCTTCTGCAGATACCTGGATACCTGGTCTGGTAAGATTCCCAACCTTTAAGCATGAACGCCGAAAAGCCCTCACAACTAGGTAGATTAGAGAGAGAAGAATATATTTCCTTAAAACAAGTCAGTTTATAATAGTTTGACTAAACTTTCCATGAAATCAATTAAAGCATCTTAAACACTCCGTTGGCAATACGACTACAGCCGAGCCCATAATCCTGTAGTAGTGAAATGTGCTCCAGTAGAAATGAGGTGAACACGTAATTAGGCGGAAATATTGTGGCTGCCGGACCGGCATTTAATGGTGTCGCTTGTTAGCGTCTACTTAAAGCATTGGAACTGCGGCTAAGAAATGGCATTGATAGCAAAGCGACCACTTCAGTAGCTGCGCAAATTGGCATTTGCATTTCCGTTACGGAGGGGAGGGGAAAACTCCAGTTGTTAAATTTATCCGTGTTAAAGCATATTTGCCTTTCTTTATCCAACGAGGCAATGACTTCGCATTTTCGCAGTGACTTTTAAATGAGTAATCTTGACATTTGCGCGCACAAAAGCAACAATAAGCAACGCCAGACCACTCATTGTATAAATGGAATACTTGGCCATGAATTTAACGCGCCTTGAGTTTGCTAATTTTCACCTGTGCTCTTCTTTATGCCACCCCCCGCTGTTGGACAACTCTACAAGCCTCACAACGACTAGCCGCTTTGGGCACATTCCACAGCCATTTCCGCTGCCGTTTCCGTTGTTATTATTGTCTCCGTTTACCGCTACCGACAATTGCTGTTGGTGTTGTTGTCTACGCGATGTTTGTGGTTGTGCGGCTAAGGCTCAGCAACCGCGCTTCAGTGGTTTCACGGTCGGTCGTATATCCCTTGGATTGGGCAGATACGCTCACTTGCGGCCAGCCTAATTACGCATTATATAATCTTATTAAAACGGGGTGTTGCTTGTGCACACTGACTTAAGTAGCTAACGTAACATATACAGTTAACATAGATGTTCTCCGTTAGATAAGATCAAGTCGAAAATACTCAGGATTTTCACTTGACATTGATTGCTTTTCTAATGGTTTGATGGAATTCTAAGTGACATTGAATATCATCTTGGCTGTAAATAAGTGGAAATCTTTCGCAAGCAACGTAGTTCTGGAGGAAAGAGCTTTACGCGAAAGTTACCGGCAGTATTTAACTACAAATAATTGAACAAGAAAAGAAAGAAAATATTTCTAGATAATCAACTCGAATTGGAAATTGTTGCGAGGGTTGTTACTGCGGTCTTGATTAAGGTCTGGACTGATTTTTGTCTTATTCAATCGGATGTTAAAGTAATGTCAGAAGGCAACTGCTAAAGTATTGTCAGATGACAGCTGCTAAATAAACATCGGATGACACCTGTAAAATTGATGAAAACTGTCCAAAAGACGTCAAACAACAGCTGTCAAGCTGACGTCGGATCCCAGCTGTTAATTAGACATAAAATGACAGCTTTTAAATAGACGCCAGATGTCAACTTTTAAATGGACGTGACAACTGTCAAATATACATAAAATTACTACTTTTAAATAGACGTCAGATGACAGCTGCCCAACTTATGTATTTCAGATAATAGCTGTCAAATAAACGACGGCAATCTGTCAAATGGACGTCAAACGACATTTTTCAAATACCCGTCAGAAGCCAATTTTTAAATAGACGTCAGATGACACCAGTCAAATAAAAAAATAATGTCAGGTGACAACTTTTAAATAGACTTGACAGCTGTCAAATAGACTTCGGATGACAACTTTTAAATATTCGCCAGAAAACAGCTACGAATAGACATCAGATGACAGCTGTCGAATATACTTCGTGTGAAATCTGTCAAATAAAAATCAGATGACAACTGTAACATTAATGACAATTGTCAAAAAGACGACAGAGGACAGCCGTCAAATATATGTAAATTGGCATCAAATGACAGCTGTCAAATTGGCGTCAGACAGCAACTGTCAAATGGACGTCAAATAGCTGCTGTCTAATCGATGTGAAATGACAGCCGTCAAAAAGACATCTGATGACATATGTCAAATTTAAGTTTTGCTGGCAGTTGTTAAACGGATGTCAAATAGCAGTAAGATGGCGATTAGATGGCAGCTGTCAAATAATAACTAATTTATCTCGAATTTTAGGTGCTAGAACCATTTGTTCGGCGACAAAATTATTCTACTCTGTGCCACCTGTTCTCCTCCGCTTGTACTTACTGTTATGAAACGTTCAAGTATTCGAAAGGAAATGCCAGCAAATGACGTTTTCACCCTGAAGCCTCTAAAGGCAGCAAAAGGTATAAGAAACAAATGTATTTGTTTGCAAAGGAAATATTGAAAACTATTTGCAAATCATGAGCAAATTTTTTTTTGTGATTATTATTTGGAAGTAATCATTTGCAAAGGCTTTTTGAGAGATAAATTGCATTCTTTCATATTTCGCATTGTTCTTATTGATGCCACTGAAGTGTGATTTTGCTTTGAGAATGCCTTTTTAGAGATGCAGATGTGTGCGTAAGTCGTTAGAAAAGCTTAGAAATACAAAGCAACACTTGGACTGAATGGAGAGCAGTGTAGCAATAAATATATGCATAGACACATATCTATGCAAGTAATCAATCGGTGATTTAAAATTAAAAAGGCAAAATATGAATATTTCAAAAGGCATTCATGGCTAAGACAATCGTTTACAGTTATCAACACTTGCATTGAAATTGTCGGGTGGCAGGCAGCCTCCTTTTAGACACACACACACTCTTCTCAACAGTGCAATGAAAGATTGAGAGAATAGATTTCGTTGAACAATCAATGTCACTGAGTTGTAGTTGGGAGGAGAGCATGTACCATAGTCACGGAGGGGGTAGATAATCGCTGTCAGGATATCTATTAGTATATAGTATACAGTATGGGTATGGACAAATTGGTGAAATATAATTGAAAGTACTTTCCTGAAGTTTTGGTGAATGTAATCAAAAAGTCGATAAGGAAACTCGATTTAATCAGCGTGATTTTTCAGAAAGAATCGATCGATCTGGCAAAGGCAAAAATATAATAGATACGCTGCTTTTAACGTTCCGAAATCGAAGACAAAAAGCCGAGGAACATTTTCGATACATTTATTCAGACACGACAAAAATGACAGCAGAACTGAAAATTGACAAGGAAAAACCAAGAATCTGCGGCGAATAAACAAAACGCGACAATTTCTGCGTGAGAACTTGCGAAGCATACTAAAGGGTCTCAGTGTGCATTCCTTTGTTGGCTACAATCGGCGAAGATTTGAAGACGTGCTTTACTAGAGAAGTATTGGATGGATTTCAACTGAGTTTATTGCTTCAGAAAAAGTATGTGCTTTGAAAACCAAAGAAATGGAAAATTTTATTGACTGCTTGATGATAGATTCAAAGGCCACAAAGATGGACCGATGATTCCAACGGTACACAAACCACACCAAACCGTTGTTTTTTTCGGTATGAAGTGACAGCTCTTGAATCTCTTCAGTTGGCTCTTCGTCCCAAATGCGGTAATTTTGCTCGTTTACATACCCATTGAACCAGAAATGAGCCTTAAGGCTGAACAAAATTTGGCTCGAAAAAGTCGGATCTTCTTGGAACTTTTGAAGAGACTATAGAGCGAAGCAATGTTACTTGTCGCTGTATTTTGTATGCTTTAAAGCATACAAATCGAACTCCAAAAAAAAAAAATCGAATTACAACTTTGCACAAATAGAGGCTTCAGGTTGTGTCTCCTCTCATCCAAAAATGGTTAAAATCGGACAAAAATGTGTCAAGCTCCTATGCACCGAATATCAAGGTCATAAGTTGACTTTTACTGAGATATTAATCAATCTGTGAGATGTCTTAATAAAATTCAAAGTGTGCGCTGGTATCAAAATTGGTTAATATTGGCTCAATACTTCTCCAAGCCCTGATGTGCCCCAACTCACCTTGCTTTTGATTTCATTCTAAATTGCGAGATAATAAAACTTTCGGTTGCAATCGAACTTAGCGCCATCTTACTTGCTATTTTATAGTTTCCCATAAGTATGATCATGCATACTTCTCTGTGGGTGGGTGCTTGCATGAGCATAAGCAAGTGTGTGTTGGCAGACAATTATGCAAAATCGATTGCGATTGCAAAAATTAATTTTGCATTTTTAATTTCTCGTCTACATGCCACCTCGCACACACACACACTCTCATACACTCGACAGCGCAAACTTTGCCATTCAAATGCATCCTACACACGTTCTCGTGGCTATTGTTGCATGCAACATTTGTCTATAAGTGCAACATGCAGCATGCATTTGTTACCATTCGCTTCGCATGTAATATAACATATCATGTTGTTGTTGTTGTTGTTTGTAAAATATTTGCACATTTTGCAATTTGCTAAATGCTGATTGAGCAGTGTGTGGAAGAAAAAAATGCAAAAACGGAAAACAAGAACGATAACAATACAATAATAGCAATAAAGCGCAACAACAGACAAAATAGCAACAGTGCAACATAATAGTCATGGTACAATTGTCACCCACACATACTTGTATGTATGTAGATACTCGCCTAGCAGTGATTACTTCTGCCCATTCATTTAAGCTTAGAGACTATATTGCATTCAAGTGTAATGGAGTGTGATTTCTTCGAAACTTTTCACAGGCAGATTCTTCTATGTAATTTTTGTGAACTTTTTTATTGATTGTGCAGTGATTTAATAAAACGATTTTTGTTATTTTTGAAAATAGTATTAATTACATTTTTATACTCTCGCAACAAAGTTGCTAAGGAGAGTATTATAGTTTTGTTCACATAACGGTTGTTTGTAAGTCCTAAAACTAAAAGAGTCAGATATAGGGTTATATATACAAAGTGATCAGGGTGACGAGTAGAGTTGAATTCCAGATGTCTGTCTGTCCGTCCGTCCGTCCGTGCAAGATGTAACTTGAGTAAAAATATCATGATATTGAAGTATTGAGTATTTCTTGGCTCCATAAGAAGGTTAAGTTCGAAGATGAGCAAAATCGGCCCACTGCCACGCTCACAAAATGGCGGAAACCGAAAACCTATAAAGTGTCATAACTAAGCCATAAATAAAGATATTAATGTGAAATTTGGCACAAAGGATTGCATTAGGGAGGGGCATATTTGGACGTAATTTTTTGGAAAAGTGGGCGTGGCCCCGCCCCCTACTAAGTTTTTTGTACATATCTCGGAAACTACTATAGCTATGTCAACCAAACTCTATAGAGTCGTTTCCTTCAGGCATTTCCATATACAGTTCAAAAATGGAAGAAATCGGATAATAACCACGACCACCTCCCATACAAAGGTTATGTTGAAAATCACTAAAAGTGCGTTAGCCGACTAACAAAAAACGTCAGAAACACTAAATTTTACGCAAGAAATGGCAGAAGAAAGCTGGACCCAGGCTTTTTTTAAAAATTGAAAATGAGCGTGGCGTCGCCCACTTATGGATCAAAAACCATATCTCAGGAACTACTCATAGCGATTTCAATGAAATTCGGTATATAATATTTTCTTAACTCCCTGATGACATGTACGAAATGTGGGTGAAATCGGTTCACAACCACGCCTTCTTCCAATATAACGATATTTTGAATTCCATCTGATGCCTTCTCTGTATAATATATACATTAGGAACCAATGATGATAGCGGAATAAAACTTTACACAAATACGGTATTTGAAAAATATGTAAATGACGAATAATGAAATCTCGATTATCACTTTATCATGCGAGAGTATAAAATGTTCGGTGACACCCGAACTTAGCTCTTCCTTACTTGTTACGGAATCATTTAAAACATTTTGGGATAGTTATCAATTCATTCAGAAGAGTAAATCATATAATTCAGAGTTGCTTTGCAATGCCATAATAACACCCAATCCAGACATTTAAACAGTCCTAGATGCCGAATATGTGAACCCAGTGCCCATAGTTGACTTTTTATGGAAAATATCGGTCAATGAGTGAGATATGTAATTGAAATTTGGAGATAATTCTTTCCTTATGATATTGTGTCTTTGCAAAAATGGGTTGAATCGGCTCAGATCCATTCATTTCCAGAAATTATTCCATGCGCATCTCAAAACACATATGCCACAGCCTTGCCAGCCAACCAGTATTTTTCCTCGCTTTGGAGCGGATTCATCTTGTGCAGTCTACTCGGATGACTATCGATTGATCTACGGAGCAAAATGATTAAGCCATGTTTCATTCATTGTCACATATCGATGCATAAAGTCGGGTTTACTAAGCTTAAACATCTCCAAACACTGCTCCGCATCATCAAATCGTTGTTGTTTTTGGTCAAAAGTGAATACGCGCAGAATCCACTTTGCACAGAGCACATTCAGTGGAAATCTTTAGATTGTCTGCTATCTTGAACAACTTCACAAATTTACTATTCGACTTTATTATTGTTTGTATGTGTAATAATTGAAGGTGCTTTATATCAAGCCACAAGGCTAGAAAAAACTAGTAAGACATTTATAGGTGGATGTAAACCGATGGTCCAACGGTCATTTTTAGATTCGATTATACATGTAGTCGCTATAAGAAATGCCTTCTAAAGGTTATTATAGCTTCGGCGAAACCTTGGCTAATGTTTTTTCGGGAGAACCTCAAAATCCTCAAAAATTCAATGCCTCAACACAAAATACTCAATATAAAAAATACCTAAACTCAAAAAGTAGTTCTAAGTGAAAGAACTGAGAACCACTGCTTTTGGATCGGCCAGGAAAAAGCAGTGTTTTTGGAATGTTGAAAGCGTATATTTTAAACTTAACCCGTTTTTTCTTGATCTTTTTCTAAAAGCATTTGGCTTTGGTTAACCTTTACAAATATGAGGATGACCTCACCCAATAATTTGGCACAGGTCCATTATTTGATATATATTTATATAGTACATGTTTTTGAAGCTTTTTATGTATGATTAATATCTATAATTACTGATATTGAACCCTAAAATTTGTTTTGAAAAATATTCTAAGAAATACAGGTATGTAATATCAAAGAGAGGACCGCCTACATTTTTGCCATAGAATTTCAAGTCATAAACTAAATACTACAATTAATAAATATCATTTGTTGTATAAATAATGTTAACTTAACTTTATACTAGATATATGTCGCGAGCAAGTGTTTTTGATTGGTGCAAATTATTCATTTCAATAAAATAAAGGAATTGGTGCCTCATAATCGACGATTAGTCAGACAGTCAGATATCTTACTGGCTTGGAATATCGGAAGGATAAATAAAAACTATTTTGAAAGATCATTTGGGCCTAAGAAAATTTAAGGCCGGATTGATGCCAAAATCACTCAACTTTTTCGCAAAACATCGTTGCGTTAACGTCTGTGAAACAATGCTCTCCGACTACCAGAACATCATGAAACGTATTACTACTAACGATGAGTCTTGGATCTATGCCTACGACCTGGAAACAGAGAATCAATCGGCCAAATATCGTGGCAAAGGTGACCCGAACCGAAAAAACCATGACAAAGCAGGTCAAAATTAAGGTTATGTAGACAGTTTTCTTCGATTATCGAGGTATTTTGCATTCCGAATTTCTACGGACTGGCCAAATTGTCTATTAACGGTCGTTTGCGCTAGGCTATGAGTAAAAAGAGGCCGGAACTATGGGCCGACAATTCTTGTTTTTTGCAAATAGATAATGCACCGTCGCACACTGTAATGATTCTTCGGCAGCTTTTCGTCAAATTGTTAACCAACATCGTGCCGCATTCGTCTGATTTAGCTCCGAGTGACTTTTGGCTATTTGGTAAACTGAAACGACCGCTTCGAGAATCCCGTTTTAACCGTGAATCGCTACTCACATTAAAGGCTAATCCAGAAATTGACTTTAACAACTGTTTCGAGGATTGGAAAAAACGTTGGCACAACTGTGTTGGGGCCAAGGGGGATTACTTTGAGGGGGATGACATATATTTTGAAGAATAAATTAAGAATTTTAAAATCATGAACAGAATCTTACTATTTTTTGCTCATAGTAGTATACGCTGTAAGCTCGTAAAAACAGAAATGCTTATCGCAAAACAATTTGTTGTCATTCATTCGTATTGTTGTTGTGATTTCATGAGCGACGTGGTTTTCCCAGAATGGCAAAGAATATGAGCTGATCTTCTATACTAGAAAAGCGTGCGAATTAAAAGGCAGAAAGATGAGATAATGAAAATGGTGAGTAACGCAGTCTAGGCAAGGCATTGCCTGCAATAATGAATTTTATAAAAAATCTGATGTCAGCTGATGGAGAGCAAAGTCACTAAGAGTGCAAAAAATTATGAAAAATCTGATGTTTTTGGGAGAACCTGAGGGCTACTTACTTTCAAATTATTTTATTGTCTTATAAATTAATTGCAAATTTGTATTTAATTGATAACAAAAAATCAATCAAAAATTTAATTGTTTGTTGCCGGACTAATTGACACGCGACATTTGAAAGCAATATGCTGGCTTATCGCGCATCTTATCAGCAATTAATTGTTTTTGTTTTTGTTTTGTTTTTTGTTTTGCTTTTTGTTCAACATAAACAAAACAAAGATTCAATGCTCTGGGATGAATGAAAGCCACAGAGTTGTATTTGCTTTTAAATAATCAGCCGAAATGCAATTAAACCGGTTAAATCGAACGTTGACCGTTCGTAATTATGACTAAGTCGGCAAATTTCCGCAGCCAGACAAAGCTTGAACTTCGTTGCACTTTGCGACGATTTAAAAGCTCGCAGCACGCGAATTCAGCTTCGATTTCATTTAAGGCAACAGCGCTTGGTGGACGCATCCATAATTTTGCATTTGGGATTAAAATATTTTGCAAAAAAAGTACCAGTTCTAAAGGATGTCAACGTTAACGCGACGCTGCTGGCGCAATCTACTCACCACCGGGCGCACACTGCAACAACAAGGCGCGCTCTTACGTCACATTAGCGCCACACTGCGCGCAAAGGATCAAATGCTGCTGATCAAGGAGCAGCCACAGCAGCCGAATTCCATGATATTCCCTGGCATTTGGTTGCGTGACAATTGTCAGTGTGCGCAGTGTTTCCATCGCGATTCGCTGAGTCGCAAGCCGTTACGTTGGAACAATTTCGATACGAAAGTGAAAGTTCGGCAAGTAACGGTTAGTGTTTTGTGAGAAAATTGTGTTGGTATAATTTTAATAAAAATGTTGTGCCACTATTCGCTAGGTGGACGAACCACGTCAGCTAGTAAATATTATTTGGTCCGATGAACATTGCTCGAGCTTTGCGCTGAACTGGTTGAAAGATCGTGACTTTTCGCTTAAAACTCGTGAGCAATACTTGAGTGAGTGGTATCGACCGGAGTCGAGACATTGGGGCAAGGATGATTTTGTTAACATATTGAAGAAGTTTGATTACTGGGATGTGATGCGGAGTGATGCAGGTGAGTAAGAGTAATTTTTTCAGATTCTTTGAGATTATTCAATTGTTATAAATTCTTGTGTAAAAACTGATTTAAAAGATCTAGACTTATTTATACTCTGATAATGTGTTGCTTTATACCTAACTGTTGTTTGTGAAACTGGAAACCAATCGAGGTAGCAGATCAGATCGGCTAGAGGAATTGAATTCCATCTGTTTGTCAGTTTATCCGTGCAAGCGATAACTTGAGTAGAAATTGGAACATTTTAATGACACTTGGTATAGGTTAGCAGTCCATATACGACCTCTCTAGATCAGTCATTTAACCTTACCTTACCTGGTATAGGTAATAGACCAATTGAAAAGCCCCCCGCTGATTAGTCGATTTCATACGCATAGAAGACGATACTGCAGCGAAAGCTCCTTCGATTCGTGACCCATGGGTGAATAACGATAGTAAGAGCGTCCACGCATCCAATGAAAGGGCTTAATAAATAGGGACCTGCCTGCACTTGGCATGTACAGCTGGGGTGTCCTCAGAAAGGATAGAGGCAGCTGGCGAAGTTTTGCATTCTCGGTTCAGATCGATCCACGATTGGAGTGCCAAAGTAAAAGACTTTCTGACGAAGTTGGCATTGCAAATGAGCAAACTATCGCCATTGTCACGCTCAAAAAAGAGCTGAAAAACTATAAAGTGCTATCACTAGGCCGATGCTGACATTCATCGATGTTTTTTTGTAGGAATCTCCACCACGGGATCTAAGAGCGGCCACTTTTACGACTTCCTTGCTTGCCAGCAAACTTCCATCTCCACTTCGCACAATTATTCAGTTGTTCAAGGGTTCCAAAATGCATTTTTTATTTAGATTGTCGTTGCTGATGATTTTGGGGCATCTCTTAACAAAGCTCTTAATTTTTCCGAGGTAGTCGGTTACAAGCTAGGCTTCATATCATTCATTTTTGGCTAAAATAACTTCGCCTGTACTATTTTCTGCGATTATTATTTTTTCAAGGCAGGTAAAGTCTCCAACGCTATCAATTTGTTTGTCTTGTTGCATAGTAATCATTACTTTCTTCTTCTACTTTATTGGCGTAGAAAACGCTTTCGCGGTTATAGCCAAGTTTACAACAGCGCGCCAGTCGTTCTTTCTTTTCACTGTTTGGTGCCAAGGGGGAGATTCCAAGTATAGCTAGGTCCTTCTCTACCTGGTCTTTCCTATGAAGTGGATGTCTACTTCCCTCGGCGGGTACTGCGTCGAATACGTTCAGAGCTGGAGTGTTTTAATCCGTTCGGACAACATGACCTAGCCAGCGTAGCCGCTATCTCTTAATCCGCTGAACTATGTCAACGTCGTTCCATCGAATGCGGTATTCGTCGTTGTCAATACGCAAAGGACAATAAATCTTCCGCAGAGCCTCTCTCTGAAACTCTTAATGCTATCAGATGTATTCATCTTCCATGCCTCTGCACCATACAGCAGGACGGGGATGATAAGTGACTTGTAGAGTTTAGTCTTGATTCGTCGAAGGAGCACCTTACTTCTCAATTTCCCTCTCAGTCTAAAGTCGCACCAGTTGTCAAGAGTCATTCTGCTTTGGATTTCGAGGCTGACATTGTTGTTTGTGATAATGTTGGTGCCAAGATAGACGAAACTATCTACGACTTCGAAGTTATGACTGTAAGAAGGACTGTTTGTTTGATGGCAGGAGATATTCCGTCTTGCCCTCGTTCACTAGCAGACCCATTTGCTTCGCTTCTTTGTCCAACCTGAAGAAATCAGAACCAACGGCGCGGTTGCTATGGCCAATGATATCGATATCCAGCATTTTGATTTTATTTTGTCGATGTTGGTTGGTTTAACTCTACCCCACTCGGCGCATAGATCCTTAAGTTTTGGTTGCATGTCGGAGTGCTTCACTGACTATAAGCAAATATCGTCCGCATACGCGAGATGCTCAAAATGTTATGCTTAAGTTCCAGCAGATACCTCTGCGCTTGCTATCTTGAAGTCTGCACATTGTGCTTTGATTAAAGGTAAAAGCTTTTCAGGAACTCCTCTAGATCGAAACGCCTCCAAAATACTTTCGCGTTAAAAGTAGTGCAATAGTGAATGAAAACAAGTTGAAGAGTCGATTGCCATTCGTTCATTAACTCAATTATAATACGTGGGGTGTTGATCTGGTCGATGCATGAACGATTCGAGCGAAATACGGCTTGTGGTTTGCCGAGAGATTGGTCAAGTTTTGATTTAATGTGGATTATAAGTACTCATATTCTGGACAGTACACGTAATGTAGAGAAGCATAATTCCGCGATAGTTTATGCATTAAAAAATGTCGTCTTTCTTTAAGAGAACGACCGATACTAATTGGAAAACTATTTTTAGAGGTATGAATGGACGTAAGAGGCTGACAAGGGATGAAAATTTTAGTAGAAATTATGAAGAAATTTTAAAAAATATTTTTATATTTGAAAGGTTTTATCACTTTATTAAAATTATATTTCTAAATTTGTAATTAGGGTTTTGTGTAAGTGGTGTAAGTTGTAAATATTTTTGAAAATATTCGAGCACATAAATCAACCAAACATCACATAAACATATGAAAATAAGCTAATGCTGGAGTTATTTAAATATATTCAATGAAACTCCTTCCTTTAATTTCCTTTAATTAATTCCTTCCCCAATAGTGCTCATGGAATGGCTGGAGACCTTGGCTGTGCACGGAATCGCCATGCTCAAGAATTCGCCATTGGATATCGGCGTGGTAAAGTCATTGGCCAATCGAATCGGTTTCATACGCAAAACAACTTATGGGTAACTATAACTTCTACATAAAATTTCTCAATAATCAAAACATTTCTATAACCACAATGGTGATTTCATAACTTTCAGTGAGGAATTCAGCGTACGTTCACGCCCAGGCGCCAAGAATTACTCCTACCTCTCTGAGCCACTGCCACTACACACCGATCTGCCTTACTATGAGTATAAACCCAGCGTCACGCTGTTGCACACGCTCGAGCAATCGCGTTCCAAAGGCGGCTGGAATCAGCTAGTGGACGCCTTCAACATTGCCGATCAGTTGCGCGTCAATCATCCACAGCATTTCGAAACGCTCGCACAGACACTTGTCAATTGGTGTGACATCGGCATAGACGCTGATAAGTCCTTCCATAATATGTGGCGCGCGCCAGTTATTAAGTAAGTCAAGCAGACGATAACTCATTGCCAATGAATCTTCGCCGATCCGTTGCGAGTCATCATTGAGATACTCGCCAATTACCATAATTGCATAACAACCGTTCTTCCTTAAAACGTAATACAATTCTCCAGCTACTTTGTCCTTTTGCCATCACACGCGACTTATATTACCCGCCTCTTATTTGCTCTTGTTGTTGTAGCTTGGATGCAGATGGCAAATATACGCGCATCAATCACAGCGTACCTCAACGTGACAGCCACTTCAGCATCGATGTCGATAAGGTGGTGCCCTGGTACGAGGCTAACGCCACATTCGTACGCATGGCTCACGAGCAATCGGTCACCTTTAAAACGGAACCGGGCGACGTGTTGTCCTTCAACAATCTACGCATGCTGCACGGTCGCACTGGCTACGATGACACCGAACGAAATGTGCGTCACATTGTTGGCGGCTTCGTTGACTGGGATATCGTTTACTCGAAGATGCGTGTGCTGAAGCGTGCGGCGATGTCGTGCGAGACGGCGGAGGACATGGTGATGCGTGCGTGAAACAATGGACGGGGCGGTGGGTGTGTTGCGAATGGCCTTTGCTTATTTTAGTATTAAGTTTCTGTGGATTTAAGTTAAATCGTTGAGGCGAAAATAAATTACGTTGTTGTTGGTGTAAATTCTGGTTTCAATATAGACGAAATTATCTACGACTTCGAAGTTATGACAGTCAACAGTGACGTGGGAGCTTAGTCGCGATTGCGACGACTGTTTGTTTAATGACAAGAGATATTTCGTCCTGCCCTCGTTCACTATCAGACCCATTTGCTTCGCTTCCTTATCCATCCATTATACTCTTGTAGAAGACTTTACTTTCTCTATTTAGCTCTGCAGCTCGTATTATTTTCTCCAGTGATATATTGAAAAAGTCTTCTTGTCTGAAATCTTGTTTGGTATCGATTGGCTCGGGGAAGTCCTTCCGGATCCTGAGAGAGCTTTTGGTGTTGCGCAAGAACAGCTTACAGCTTTAGCTTTGCGGAAATATGATGTTCAGACATAGCGGCATAGAAGAAGTTCCTTTTCGTGTTGTCGAAGACGGCTTTGAAATTTACGAAGAGGGGGTGCGTGTCGATTTTCCTTATATGGGTCTTTTCCAAGATTTGGCGCATGGTGAAAATCTGTACGATGCTTGGTTTTCTAGGTCTAAGTCTACATTGATAAGTTCCAATCAGTTTGTTGACGGTGTGCTTCAATCTTTCAATCATATTAAGGATGCTTATCTTACGGCCATTGGAGCGGATTGTGGGGTCTCCCTCTTGCATGTCAGATGTTACACTTTCTTTGCACTTCAGCAAGCTGGAGAAGTGTTCTCTTCATAACTGCAGTATGCTCTGAACATCAGCCACATTTTTGGATCCTACAAGCTCATGCTCCGGTCTTGAAACCATCCATTAGACGCCGCTTCTTTTCGTAGAATTTTCGAAGCATTACCCCTATCGGCCGGATTTTCAAGCTCTTCACGTTCAGGCATTTCGGTCTTTTTCTTTTTTGTCGGCATATGCGCTTCCCTCTTCAACTCTCGGTTTATCCACGTCGAACCTTTCTTGTTTTTGTTGGCGGGCAAGTTTTGCTGCATAGAAGCGAGCGCGTACGTACATCAAGGATACTGGATACTTGTCGTTCATCTATCACAATATGATCGATCTGGTTTTTAACTTTTTGATCCGGAAAGAGCCAAGCAGTGTGATGAATTTTCTTTACTAACTGTTGTACCAGAGATGACTTACTTGCGTTAACATCACCGACAAACCATTTCCGCCCCCCTCGTTTCCATCCTTATCCCGTCCATCGCACTTCTGGAACGGCGGTAAAGTCAGTCTTTACTTTTACGAGGACATCAACTAGTTTAGCAACGATATCTTCCCAATTTAGGGGCCGGACAGTGTAGTTGCATGTTCTTATTACGTTTGCTGAGGCCTTATTCAAAAGTGGGTTCTTTCATTGGAGGCTGTTGTCTCTATTTCATTGGGAGTTCTTTCTACGTGGCGGGTCCAAACCCGACAACCTCGCCAGGCGAGTAGTAGACATACATATGTATAGCTTTAACTGCTTACCTAATTGAATGATCAATATCCAATGATTTTTTGAGACTCTTCAAATGTCTGTGTACATTCGACTGGCCTTGACCTCAACTCCGACCACAAACTGTAGACCAGTAAACTTTAATCTGAACTTCCTGTAGGCAAACCATCTGCAGTTATGAATCCAGGAATAATGCTTTTAAGCCACTAGTTTTTTCTTTGTGTGCTTTAGTAGAACATTGCTGTAAGACCCAATCTCTTTCTCTCTTCTCTTTGCATAGATGTTTTCGTTTTTCTTATTAAAAACTTCTTCAGCAGTGTCAATCTTTTCACCTGTCAAAGGGATAGTTTCATGGCCATTGATCGTGTGCTGCTGAAGAACCGCTAAAATCTTTTGAGCCTAGCTTGCATTGTCCAAAGATAACCAGTTGACTAACGTGAGGCTTTCATGTGAAGATTACCTCGAATAAGCCTTGAGATTGAATAGGTCGATATATAATTTTAATTTGATTTTCTATTTTCTAGGGGAACTTCTACGAAAGCGTTCGCGAACAGTTTTTATGGCTGAATTGGTTCGAACCACGAACCTGTGCGGTTTGACGCACAAAACAAAAAAAAAAAAAAAAAACAGATCATAACGTTTCAAGTTCTCTAATTCTGTGGATTTCAGTGCCTATTATTTATTTAGAGTTCTTTTGTTCCATGAACTAATTATTATCTACTGACGCTGATGATTTTCCGGAGTAGTGTCTTAATCTGGCACTTTTTGTTCCCCTCGGTCTCGAACCTAAATAATTAAAATTATTATTAATCATAGTGACACTCAAGCCTTTATAATCACTACTTTTCGTAGCATTGATACTTTTTGTGTTCTTTTTCAACCCTCATCTCCAAACCCACAAGGTTTATGCCTGACGCCTGGCGATGCCCTTCCCAAGGGTGCTATACAGTGTAGGTTTTCAATTACACATTATGGCATGCCATACCAACACCTTGCAATATCATATGTTGTAGACGCTGTTGCTTTGTTGTATTAAAATGCGAGTGCCAGAGTATATTCGGGGAAAATTGAATTTGCTACAAATTCCTTTATGCACTCGCTGAACGATAAAAATTCACGTGTGTCGAGTAAGCGAACGAAGGAAGTACACCAAAAGGAGATTGAAAGTGTGCCGAAGATGTTTAGGGGAGATGAAACGCGGTATGTAAGCACTTCACACGTCGCCTTGAACTCCTTCAGTTTCGGTGGCGCTTATGTGGCATTTCTTTTTATATATGTATGTATGTATATATGTACATATGTTGTAGAGTATTTGGCAAAGCAAAGGATAATGTGCGGATTTTTTATGCACTTCGAGCTGAAGACACTTGCGGATGACTGTGTGCGCGCGTTCGTGTGTGTGTGCACGATGCGGCTCGTTGACTTTTATGAACTTATAAACAACGAAAAGGACAACAGACAAATGCGAATTGGATGATGAGGCTAAAGACGATAACGCATACGAAATGTTACGATGTGTGGTATGAACCCTTTCACCTTAGTCCTTTGAGCTTCATAGTAAAATCATTTGCAGCCTCAAGCTTATGACCCTGGACTTTGCAACTTATTTCTACATATTCTTGATATGCTTGCAACAAACCGCATTATTAGTGGGATTTAGTGGTGGGATGAAGTCTAGGAGGAGGAAGAAGAAGAAGAAGAAGAAGCATAAAGAGTAATCATGTCGTGGCTTTTGTCACATGCCATTTGTTTGTATGTATGCAACCGTCCCTTCCCGCCACTCAGCCGAACTTCAGCTCATTTGGCTACGAAATTGTTTTTGTATGGTGGCAAAAACCCAAAAAATTACCCCAAAAGAAAGGGTGCGAAAAAAGAAGAATTCCGCAAACACACCAACAACAACAACCACATTACGCGCGTACAAAATGCGCATTGACATAAATAAAAAGATTTGCAAAATTACCTGAGGGAGTAAAAGTGGTGGCAGCAACAGTTGCTTGCCACAAAGCACATACGCATATAACGGTACAACTTGTTTGGTGGCAAGTGGCAAAACGGGATTACACAAGGCTTTGGCGATAATATCTGCGCTGAAGCAGTGCCATAAGAAAAGGGTTCGCCAGTGCTCCACACTTTGTATGTATGTGAGTGTGTGTGTGTGTGAATGCCTCCGCTTACAAAGGGTGGCGTAAGAAACAACAACAGCGCGGTTATGCAATAAAATAAAAGCAGCATATTATTAACCGACAGATTTATGAAAATACGCAGTGGCAGTCAGACACAGCAACATAAAAGGTTGCCCTCGAGAGCGTTACGATGTGGTCGGTGATACCAAAAGCGTTTGTAAGTCGCAGTCAATGACCAAAATCCGTGAACTCATTTGAATTTCAATTTAAGAAATACATATTTTGGCGAGTTCTTTTTTAAAGAATAACGGTTTTTGTTTGTGTTTTGAATTTTAACTATTTCTTGGGCAAGCACTCGAGAGTTTATTACGGTGTCGCAATTAAGTGGGTATTAAAGGCTTGTGGATGCATGTTGTTGTTTGTACTTTTGTATTAGACTATGGGAGTATTATAAATATTTATAGTCTCGCAACATGTTGCATACACAATAATAGTTTTTTGCACTTTTATGAACAACTTTAGAAAACTTGGCCTATTGGGCAGTGCTTAGAGGGATACAATGTCGAGGGTTTACCGGCTATATATGTAGATCCGTCCGAAGTATTTAGAGATCCTTATCCTTAATACAAATATATATTGTGACTAAAAAGGACTTGGAAATTGTAACATAAAATCCACGGGTAAATAATATTTCAAAAAAAAAAAAATTATTTTGCTGAGTTGGTAGAACTATTCTTAATTACTATGTCCAATATGAGTGCGATCTCTCAACCAGTTGGTTTCCAGCAGGTGTTTAAGTCGGTACACCTCAGAAGTGCATTGCGATATTTACAATGGATAAAAATGTCAAATAAAGAATTTGTCTCAAATTTTGTATTTCTAGCCAAATTTCAACTGCGGAAACGTTGCGAAGTTGGAAAAGGCTTATGGTGACTCAGTTTTATCAAAAACACAAGCCAACGAGTGGTAAAAAGGCTTCAAAAGCGGTCGAGAGATGATTGAAGAGATTCCTCGTTCTGGACTTCTTCAACTGATGAAACTATAGTGAAAGATATGGTGCTTGAAAAGCATTAGGCAATTGTAAGAGAGAGATAGCAAGAGAGCTCGACATCGCTCACGAGTCCGTTCGAATGATTTTGGTGATTACTTTGGTTAAAGTTGCTGCTGCGTGAAACCCGTTTTCAGTCGATCGAAGAGATATAACTAAATTCGCTGAAGGAGCTGAAGGCCATTTCAAAAAGTGTTATGAAAAGTGTTTCGAGGGCTGGCAAAATCGTTGCCATAAGTGCATTAAATCTGGTGGGGACTACTTTGAAGGCGACAATATTAATATAGATGAATAAAGAAATATGTTGCGTTTTATTTCCAATTTTTACTCTTTTGCTATTTTTTTATATCTGCATGGCAGGATAAACCTGAAGACTTTTATTTATAGTCTGTCCTTTATCAACTTAATTTAACACAATAAAGTATCTTGAGATAACTTTGAATATAATATTATTCAAAAGTATGGTCCAACTGAAGTTATAGTATTTTTTAGAACTGCGCCGGCTTGAAGGCCAAAAATGAATCAAGCCAATTCTTGCTATCCTGTTCTGATGTGAACCGAATTCCAGTGAGAGCGTTCTGTATAGACTGAAACAAATGGCAATTAGAAAAGGCAAAATCTGGGTTATAAGCCAGGTGAGTCAAAACTTCCCAGTATTTTTAACCAATTGGCAACCTAAGGCCAAGCGTTGTCATGATGTAGAATTATTACCTCGTGTTCTTGCACTTGGCAACAATTTTCATCCACTAATGCTTCAAGTTTCTCATATTCAAACTATTTTTGGCCGTCCGGGACGTTCTTCATCTTCCATGCCAAAATCACTACTTTTAAGTCGCGCTCAGTTCGCTCAGCTAAAGCATGTTCTTCATAAACTTCTATCAAAATACGATGACTTTTTGCTGAAATTTCTTTCAAATTAAAGTAATAAAGGAGAACGCACTCAAAAAATACCATTTCAGGAACAAAGCCAAAGATATTTGTGAAAAAATAAATTCCAAAGCATATTTGGATAATTGGAAATATGGAATAATAAACTAGTTGCAACATCTCTTGACAAGCCGCACGAATATATTTATAGGCCCAATAAAAGAAAGGAAGGCATTGATTGCCTATTATGTCTTGTGTGTTGAAGCTAGCGCCCTTCAGATTACACTTGTTAGGAGGTCAAAGCTTCGGGGGAAAGTTGGTGGGAGGGGTCATTGTTTAACAAATCTAGTTGCGGGGTTCCTGAATAATGCGGGGGTTCAACAGATCTGCTATACAAAAAACCATAAACTAACTAACAGGGCTAGGTCAGGGAATGCCTAACCTCGCTATCAATGGTATCGAGTCACTTTTTGGTAAAACTAGTGTATTGGGCTGATCACCGCTAACTGCAAAGTCCTTATGCTGGCGAGGAAAAAGTACCCTTGTCCAACTTTTAGTAGAAAGATAATGAGTCGGTCCACTATTCTCATCAGGATGGTTGGAAAGAGGTTCAGTGATTTCTTCAATCTCCGGTTGGTAAGATTGAGAACTTTAACGGTTGCCAGTGGGCGAAGCTTTTTGGAAGAAGACGAGGTGGAAATAACTCAAAGCGACCTTCTTAAATTTGCTGCCTTTCCAAGATCAAGACTTAAATACATGTAAGCTCACTATTTCAGACATCCCACTGACCTGGTGGGAATAGAAATAAAACGCCTAAGGAGTGTGCTTCGTCGACCTACTTTTAAGATCTGATTAAAGGAGTGTTATTTTAAGCCTGCACAAAGAATATAAGTTGTTCAAGTGCCATTCCAAACAAGAGAGAAGGTCAATCAATGTACCTAATCTAACCTAATCTTGAGAACTCTGATAAGTAATTTGTAAAATTTTAAAGACCTCCTTGAAATGAATGAGTTGATATCCATTATTCGAAACCTAAAATAAATAACATAGATTCATACATTTTTTCAGCACCCATATCTCGTAAGTATTGCTTTATATCGGAAGTAAATTAAATCGCTTAATTTTTCTCTCTTTGGCTCTAATTGTACGAAATCGCTTAATTTTTCACTCTTTGGCTCTATTTGTTTCAATACTTAATCTCTGGAATATGCTTTCAAGCTTCCTTTTCGGATTTTGGGCTCAGTCGAACGAACTAACGAAGTAATCATTTCCCAAAAAAAACTGTCTTATTAAAAAAAAGAAAGGATCGTCACTTCGGCTACTTTTGTATTTTTCAGAATTATCAAAAATCGCTTGTCACATTATTTCAAAAATCATTTTCAAACATTTGTATTGACTGAAAATTAATTTAGTTTTTATATCAGACCCCTTTTTTGCAGTGTCTTATTTTGAAATATGCAACTTACAATGCTTCATTGACACTTTCCGCACATTTTGCTGACACAAGGAAATCCCAGACTTGCACGACAAACCAAGACACACGACAAACGGCATCAAAATTGTAAATCACAACTTGGCCACCCATTAATTTGGAGTTGATTAAATGGCCGCCTTATGTCAGCCTTGACCGCAATCAGCAAATATAGAAGCAAAATGTCAAAATAACACACACACACATATGTATATATGTACATTTGTAGGAGAAAGTATACTGTCAAAGTCAGCAAAAAAAAATTATATACTTACAATACCGTTACAATAGAACTGCTTGAAAGTGAGCTCATCAGCAAAGCAACAATTTTAATCCGCCTTCAATGCGTGCGAGTGTCGGAAATTCCGGCGTTGCCAAAGTGTGTGTGACACGCATACACACACACACACTCCCGCATTATTTCATCTACAAACTATTTTGACGCCTTTCCTGCTGCCTGTCCCGCAGATTTGTAAAGAACGCCAACAAAAATGTCAAATAGCTGCCAGTCGAGCAGCAGAGTGTGGTGAGAGCAGTGGAAGGCGTTGGGAAAAATAGCCGACTGAGTGGGTGTTACGAGGGAGGTACAAAATGATTGCATCAATTGGCACATGTTTATCATTTGTGTCAATTGAATGACAGCAGCCAAGTGGGCCAAGTGTTGGTAAACATATGTGCGAGTACACACACACACACACATATAATTTATATATATTTACAAATAACGGAATGTGCAAAATGGAAGGAAAGGATGTGAGCAGACACGCACAGTGCACGAGTGCTGAAGCCACGCTGTGGGCACAACAAGTGTCAAAGCTGGAAGCCAGAGTGTAAGCAAGCAGCAGGCAGCCGCTGTATGCCTGTGTGTGTGTGTGAGTAGGTGTGTGCTGCCGGAAAAAATGTTGTGAAATCTCATTGCCATTATAAGGAATTTATTTCACAGCAACAATTGCCAAATTGAATGAATGTAAACAGAGTAAATAGATGGCGCAAAAAATAAAATAAACTGCGCACACACATATATACATGACAAATTTCGTTCTTTTTGCTGTTTTTATTTTTTTGTTGTAACTATTTGACTTGCTGCTGAGTTGGCACGCATGTGCCTTCAAAGTCTTGCCGGAAGTAACGCAAGTATCTGTGGAAATGTGTGTGTGTGTGCTCCAGCGAGCGAAAGCCGAGCTGGCATTCTCTACACTAACATTCATACATACTTACAGTTACACCTACAGAATTGCTTGTGCAAACATTGGCAACCATGCGTATGCCATTTGACAATTGTCAATTGCGCTTGTTTTTGCTGTAGACAGACATACATACACACACATAATGTGTTGTTGGAATGAAAAAAAGAATTGCCGAAAATAAAAGTAAAAATCAAATAAAGTAAATATGTCTTTTTGCACACAAATTGAGTGTTATTATTTAAATGAGGCAGCGAATGAGCCACAAACAAGGCTGACGGCGCAGACAACAAGTGCAAGTTGTTATACAGGGTGTTCCAAAAGATGCTTTTAAGGAGATATTGTATGCCAAAAGTTTGAAATAAATCGATTTTTAAGTAATTTTGCGACAACTCGACCGCTTTAGTTTTCACTTAAAACTTTAAAACTATATTTTACGAAGCAACTTTTTGGACGCTTTTTTAAAGGGTTACATGGAATTTTTTCATTATCTTATTAAATTCTACAACACCTCTAAATTCCGAGTAGTAGTTTCGGAGATACACCAGCTATGTTAAGTGCGCCGTCTTTAAACGCGCATGGCTTGGCGGAGCACTCACAATGCTGAAGCAAGCTCTTCTAATGTTTGACACCCAGGAGCCTAATCGAGCATTGTCTCCATTTCACCGTTTTCGAATATTTTTAGCCTTCCTTCACGCTGACGGCCGTTAGTATCGAAATCGCCGTCTTTGAAGCGACAAAATCAACCAAGACACATTGTTTCACTTGGGATAGCACCTCCGTAAACTTTCTGGATTGCCCGAAGTGCTTCAGCTGCCGATTTCTTTGACTGGAAGAAGAAAATCAACACTTCCTGCAAATGACGAATATTTGGCAAAAAATCAGATATAGGGACTCAGTTGCGCACCTATTTTTATCTCATCAAACTGAGATAGTCAGAAGTCACAAGGAGTCAAATCAGCCGGAACGATATGAGTCGAGTTTTTGATAAAAAAGGACGTGAACAACCATTGTAGTATGAGTTGCTTGCTCATAATTCAGACATTTTCGACAGATAGCTTGAAGCAAGTGACAGAGAACGCTCAAATAATATTATTTATTGAGAGTTGGCCCGGTGGATGGAATTCATAGTGCACCATAACACGATAATCAAAGAAAAACTTGATTTTTGTTTGAGTTTGGCGTGATCTTTTCAGTCTTGTTTCATTATATTCGCTGGATTGGTCGGTGGTTTCAGGTGGCTGAGTCAAACGATATTCCAACACTGTCTGCAAGTCTCTAATTGTCAATAGACAATTTTTAAGCACCAAACGTTTGAATTTTTGGATGTGGCACTCGTCGCTAGACGCTTCAGAACCGTTGTAGCACTTATAAACGGTTTTTGTGTCATAGTTTGATCACTTAAGGCATTCCTCCACATTTTTAACGTGTCCGCACAAGAATTTACGTTCCGTAAACAAAATTCTATGCAAGTTTCTAATTCAGTCGAAACTTAGGCATTGAGACTAGAACACTCCCCTAATGTTAAAGAATGATATCCCTTATTATATTCAGTTTTCTTAAGGAAACTAATGAAACTTCATTTCGGTTAACAATGAGTCCAATACAGGCAAGAAACCAATTTTTGGTTCGCCGTTAATTATATTTGCGGACTTATGGAGTTTTTGACTTCAGCAGAACAGCAAGAAATGGCACGATCACAATGTCAAAATCGTGTGCTTATGTGTCAAAGTCGACAACCGACTTAATCATTTCAGTGATATTACTTCAGGTTGGAAAAAGAAGAGAAGCAAATGTGTCTGGTAGTGAACGTGGGCAATATCATCAAACAAACAGTCGTCGTACTTTGCCAAATATTCGTCCCTCGTCAACGTTGACAGTCATTAATTTGAAGTCGTAGATAATTTCGACTATCTTGGAACCAGCATTACCACCAAAAACAACGATAACCTCGAAATCCAACGCAGAATAACTCTTACTAAAGGTGCTACTTCGGACTAAGTAGACAATTGCTAAGTAAAGTCCTCTGTTGACGCACAAAGACCAAATATGCAGATGCATGGAGGATGACAACATTTGATGAGTCGACGTTACGAATTTTCTAGAGAAATGTTCTTCGGAAGATTTATGGTTCTTTGCGCGTTGGCAACGGCGAATACCGCAGCCGATGGAACGATGAGCTGTATGAGATATACTTGTACAACGATATTGACATAATTCAGTGAATTAAGCGGCAGTGAATTAAGTGGCTTTATAATGTCGTCCGAAATGAAAACACTCTTTTGAGAGTATTCGACACAGTACCAGCCGGGGGAAGCAGAGGAAGATCTCCGCTCCGTTGGAAAGACCAGGTGGAGAAGGTTACACTTTGAATCTCCAATTGGCGCCAAACAGCGAAAAAAAGAACGACTGGCGCGCTGTTGTTAACTCGGCTATAACCGGGTAAGCGGTGTCCGCGCCGATAAAAAAGAAGATATTACTTGACCACCGAAAATTGCGATTTGACGCAAATTGTAGAAGAGTTCATAATTCGATTAGTGTGTACATAAGATGTGTAACACTTACTTTTTCCTCCAAAAAATATATTACCAAAAAACATTTTTTATATTTCTCAACTTTTGACAACAAACCACTATATGGATCAACCTATACAAGTAACGGCAATAAATATGTATATACACATAAGCAAATAGCAACAATCGTTTGTTTGTTTGACATACTTGACAGTTCAATTTCGCCGCAAAAGGAAATAATAGCAAACGATTGCCACATACTTACTTCCCTTTACAAACATACATACTTGTATATACATTCATCCCTACATATCTGCATTTAAATATACTCGTTATTCGTATGCGACAGCCCACGAATGACACGCTTCATTGCGTAAAAAGGATTAAATTGTTATCTTTGACAGTTTTACAGAAAGTGAATTGATTTGCCAATTGTCATGGCAGAAGGAAATGGAAGAAGAAGAGGAAGAAAGTGTGTCATTTTCATGCGGAATGGCTGATTCGAATTTAGTGTTATGCAAAGTGATCAGCAGCACAATGAGCTACTTGTTGTTGGGTGGGATCAGTAATGCAGGAATTGGTGATACCATTGTAATTACTTGTATGTGTGTTAATGAGGGTTCCCTTTCATATTCTAGTGGTATGGTTGCGACATGTCCAGGCAACCCTTTGATTTAAAATGCTTCGAAACTTTTGTTGTATTTGGCTCATCAGGGAGCAGCCATACAGTCGGCTGTTGTTTATTTTCGTGCTCTTACGCATAAATCCTCGGTTCATTCCTGTCAAGATGGCTTATTTTTGCTTGTGGTTGGCAGCGTTACCATATTTTTTTTACATTTCTCACGACCAAATGACACACTTATTTTGGATGACCTTCAGGTATTTTGTCTTGGAGTGATCTACAACCTCGATTGAATTCACTGATCTTCGCAGTTCAGCCAAGTTGAATAAGTGCTTCTTGAGCTTACAGTATATAATGCGGCAAGTAGCTGAAATTTGTCTTCAAACCTTCTTAGGTTGTAACTACCCATTAGCAACTTGGCCTGGTGCATGCATTGGAGTTGTTGCCAATATTTTCCTCTGCCAACTCCTTTATGTAGCTTCTTTATGTTATGAGGACCAACCGCCATACAGGGCTCTCATCCCACCATTCCAGAGCAAGCAAGGTCGACAGCCAGTTCATTTCCAGCTATATCCCTGTGACTTAGCACTCAGATAAATAAGAATTAGTTATGATCTGATAGGCTGTTGATCGTGCAATCTTTTAGCATTATGCCCAGAAATCATTCCATTCAGCCTTATTGCCCAGGGTAGGACCTTAATTTATTGGAAAGAGATTACTTTTCTTCTACCAAACCCAGTCTGTTTGAAGCATTGTGTGTCTGGCTGCTTGGTTAATTGCTATGTGGAGCGATGTAAGTTTCAACATGACCTCCAGTGCTGCCGTCGAGCACGGACGCATTGCACCCGATGCGCAGATGCAGTCAATATAAATGATCAGGTTTATGAGACGAGTTGAACTCCGGGTCATTCCCTGTCCGTCTGTTTTCGTAAAAATAAAATACCTTAATGAAACTTTGCTGCATATGTTTCTTGGCACTATAAGAAGGTTGAATTCGGACCGCGTCACGTCCACAAAACGCCATTAAACGAAAGCTTATAAAGTGTCATAACTAAGCATTAATTAAGTTAAATCGACCGAACTTGCTGACACGAAGTTTCTTCAGCAATTCTTCATATAGTTCGCTAAAGAAATTAGTCACAAACATTAAATTGTACAATCAAGAGGGTAGGGAAATCCTTCATAGGAGCAAGTGCCAAAAGAGGACAATGGGCATCGCTCCGCCCTTCTTTACGAACTAAACTTAGTGATTTTTGTGATGTTTACCTTAATATTACTATTACACAGAAACATATCAAAAATCAATGAAATTTTTAGAAAAAAAATTTGCCTTCAAGGTATTTTATAAATAGAACACACTTCCGCTTGGTAGATGCTGGCTCAATTTGGTAGTCGGGTTAAGAGAGAGATTTCGAGTTCACCGAAGTATACACCCGCACCTACTCCGCTATTCATTTTGGACCCGTCGATATAGATAGAGGTTACAAAATCCTCTCCTACTAAACCTCTTTCGTCAGTGCTGGCTAACAAATGGTCTAATGACGGCCGCATATATTCATGGTATAAGCAATGTATTCTTTTGCAGGTGTAGTAAGCCATATATGATTTACTTATTTTTTCGATGTCAGCTCCCAGATATTTAATTGTGGTGAAGTGAGGCTTATGGCGTACGCCGATGATATTGATATCATTAGCCTCAACCGTTAGTTCTGCTTTCTCAAGGCTGGATAAGGAAGCGAAGTAAATGGGTGTGGTAGTGAACTAGTTCAGGTCATGTCGTTCGAATGGATGAAAACTCTCCAGCTCTGAGAGTATTCGACGTATTAGCCGCCGGAGGAAGCAGAGGAAGACGAAGACCTGCACTCTGTTGAAAAGACCAGGTGGAGAAGGACTTGGCTACACTTGGAATCTCCAATTGTTGCCAAATAGCGAAAATAATTTTCTTTTTGCTTACTATGTGGTCGGATCGGTCTGCCGTATTTGCAAGCACGGCAGGTTGTATCTCAAATGCGGTTTGCTGAAGACAGCTATTACCTGTTTAACAAATCTTGTGCCTTTTATATTAAGATAGAGGTTTTCTAACTAAGCCGACTGCTGATTGAAATGCCGCAATATCATTGGTGTCTAATAAATTTTACCATATTTATGTTGCCATTGACTTACTTTGAGTATCAAAAAGAACAAACAAAAAACAATTTGATAAGCCATAAGTTGATGGGTTGTAACAAAAAACGACAACACAAAACTACCTGGTCTCTCATGGCCAATCTGCTCTACAATGCACACATATGAACCTAACATATATGTAGGTATAGCCACTGCATGTGTGTCCTAAGTCCTCGCATACACGGCATGAGACTACAATGAGCACAAAATTCCTGTCGTTAAATGTGTTCGAAGGCCGTAAAAGCTCGTAATGTGCGACGAACGAGTGAAGGTGCTTACAATAAAGGGTTTGATATACGTAAAAGTAAATATGTGTTATTACATATTACATTTAACATTTGCATTGTTGTTGTAATGACGCCATAAAATGTGTGTATGATGCATGCAGCTGTCGCATAGGCAACGAAAGCCACGTGATTAGCACTGGTAAGAGTGCAGATTTTATTGCAAAAGACAGTGGCTTGCATACATATGTATTTCACCTGTCGTTGAAGAGATTTGTGTGCCGTTTTAAGGGGTAAGGTGAGTATATAGACCGAAACAAGAAAATCTGTAAACTTTGGTTGAGACGAAGTTTTAATATCATTCGCACGAAAAAAATTCCATAAAAACTTAATTTTGAACATTCAGTTTGTGTGGCAGCTATATGCTATAGTAGTTCGATATCAGCGGTTCCGACAAGTCAATCTCCTTGGCAAAAAATTAACATATACAAAATCTCAAATCTCAAATTCTATTGAAATCTCAAAAACTGAGGGACTAGTTCTTTTTGATGCGACTTCTTCAATCTACCATCTTCTATAAGCTCATTGGCCTCAACAACCGAGCCGTTAGCTATGCCTTCTCCAGAATGGATAAGGAAGCGAAGCAAATGGGTCTGGTAGTGAACAAGGACAAGACGAAATATCTCCTGACAGTCGTCGCACTGGCGACTTGGGTCACCGTTGACAGTGTTAACTTCGAAGTCGTAATAAATCCATCTATCTTGGAACCAGTATAAAAAGCAACAATACTGTCAGCCTCGAAATCCAACGCAGAATAACTCTTGCCGACAGATGCTACTTCGGACTGAGTAGGCAATCGAGAAGGAAAGTCCTCTCTCGACGAACAAAAACCAAACTCTACAAGTCACTCTACAAGTCACTCATTATTCCCGTCCTGCTATATGGTGCAGAGGCATGGACGATGACAACATCTGATGAGTCGACGTTACGAGTTTTCGAGAGAAAGGTTCTGCGGTAGATCTATGGTCCATGTTCATGTTATAGGACTTCCGACGTTTCCTTCTGGGTGTCAAGAGTGCTCAGGGTATAAAAAAAACCCAACAAAATATAACTTTCATAATTGATCTTAAAGTAGGAAAAAGTACCGAATTTATATCTTATTGGCTTCATGAAACATCTGTTTGAGAGTAAAAATGGTATTCTTCAAAATCACCTTTCCGGGCCTCTGTGGGCAACGGTGACCCTGGGAACTTTTGCTATATGAAAGAAGCTCAAAATAGGACATAAAACTTGCTGGTACAGTACCTTTGTACCATTTGGTCAAAATTGTGGACTCGTACTCAAAGATTTCCAAATTTTTGTCCGAAAAAGACAGCATTTCTTTAAATCCTGCACTAATCTACCCCTTAATGCCTCGCGTCGCCTTGTAAGAATCAGCATTATGTCATCACCCATTTCCGTCGCCTTTAATCACACTCTCATCCATTGCCACACGCAACCGATGCTAATGTTTGCCGCCATCCCGTTCCCAATAACTACACACCCGCCTTACTAATTCCGACTGATATTTCAATCCTTTCGTTTTTTCCTACATATTTCGCCGCCTTATAAGCCGTTCGTTTCTTCGCTTGTCGGTGGCAAGTTCGGCATTTGCACACAAATAAAAATTTATTTGCCCACAAACTTGGCGTTCTTGTACAACATATGGACCTAACATACCCTCCACCAGCTTTTCGTGGCATCACGGTCACCTGTCCTCGGTTTTTTTCTTTATTTTTACTGTGTGTTATTATTGTTTTTTATGATGCTGTTTGTTACCCAAGCAAGCTGTACATCTCAATAACATTTCTTCCACCTCGTTCAATACTTATGTAATATAATATTATCCTTTCTCGTAGATATTTGCTTTTCGCCCCCCTAACCTCTGACATTGCACTTCGGTACTTTTCCGCTCGGTGCGAATTTTTCAATAAACGAAAGTGCTGCGCGGTTCACCGGCAATACTAAACTTCCGCAGCGTCTTCATTGCAATTCCTCAATTTCGTATTTTCAATATTATTATTACCGTTTTTTCCCATCTTCGTAAGCATAACTGCACATTCGTTGAACCCCTTCGGCGCTTTGCTTTGCCTATCATTCAGTTTGAAGGCAAATCTTGTTTGTTTGTTGGTGTTTTTGGCAGCATTAGTGGAGGTCATAAAGTTTTCCGTTTGGGCACAGCTCATAAAGTGTCCTCCTGCCACGTCGAAATTGGCTGGCAACACGTGTTTGTTGGCCGCGCCGCGCATGCAACGCAAGTAAAAATATTCACGAAAACACCATAAACTTTTGTTAAATTGTAAAAAGCACAAGTGGAAGACGTAGAAGAAGAAGAAGCAAACGTGGAGTGATACATTTTTATTTCCATGCAACATTTGCCAGTTTTATGGCGTCCAATTAAGTCAAACAAATATTTACATGCGTCCGTTAATGTATTTCTAGTATTTGGTTGTGTAATTTTAGTGGGAAGTCACGTGATCGGGAATTGCTCTCGAAATTGTTTGATGGCCGTCAAATATAATATATGGTATTCGTCAAAAAAATTTGTTTCAATGGCTTTGTTTTGAGGAAAATATTTAAATTACAATAATGGTTAGAAGATTAATGGAACCATTTTGCAATACCGATAAAATGACTCCTCTGTTTGTTGTACATTAAAACAAATCATTAATCAGAATCGATTTCTCTATCTCGATATAGTAAACAAAATTACCTCATAATTTTACTATCCATTCACCCTTTTTTGATTCGAAACTACTTAATTGGGTCATAATACCCAGGAGTATGCATCAGCTTCTTTGTAGAATATGGTCGGACGAAAGCATGCCCAACGATTGGAATTAAAGTGTGCTCTGCCCAATACAACTACCGTGGGATAAGCCTCCACAACATCGCATATAAGGTTCTATCGAGCGTATTGTGTGAAAAACTGAAACCCACCGCCAACAGACTGATTGGACCTTATCAGTGTGGCTTTAGACCTGGAAAATCAACAACCGAACAGCTATTTACCATGCGCCAAATCTTGGAAAAGATCCGTGAGAAGAGAATCGACACACACCAACTCTTCGTCGATTTCTAAGCTGCTTTTGACAGCACGATAAGGAGCTGCCTTTATGCCGCTTTGTCTGAATTTGGTATCCCCGCAAACTTAATACTACATAGCTGTATGTCGTTGAGTAATACTAAAAGCTCCGTCAAGATCGGGAAGGACCTCTCCGAGCCGTTCGATACCAAATGAGGTTTCTTACAATCTACTGCTGGAGAGGATAAGTCGAGCTGTAGAGCTGAATCGAGAAGGCACCATCTTTTACAAGAGGACAAGATTCTCCAGACTGGATAAGGAGACAAAGCAAATGGGTCTGGTAGTGAACAAGGGCAAGACAAAATATCTTGAAACCAGTATTAATACCAACAAAAATGTCGAAATCCAACGCAGAATAACTCTTGTCAATAGGTGCTACTTCGGACTGAGAAGTAAAGTCCTCTCTCGACGAACAAAGACCAAATTCTATATGTGACTCATCATCCCCGTCCTGCTATGGAGTTGACGTTACGAGTTTTCGAGAGAGATGTTATTTATGGAATTAAGAGTCAACGGCTACGCTGACTAGGTCATGTTGTCCGAATGGATGAAAACGCTTCAGCTCCGAAAGTATTCGATGCAGTACCCGTCGGGGAAAGCAGAGGAAGAGAAGGACATCCACTTCGCTAGAGAAATCATGTAGAGAAGGATCTGGCTGCTCTTGGCGTCTCGAATTGGCGCCAAATTGCGAAAATAAGAAACGACTGACGCGCTGTTATAAGCTCGGCTATAACTTCGTAAGCCAATAAAAAAGAAGAAGATATGAACTCTCCTAATATTGATGTAAGAGTACTGAGTTCCTTACTAAGAATAGTGTTGTTTATAATAATTTAATCAATAAAAGAATATAAAGGATTCCAGAAATGAATCTTAAAAGTAGTTATGAAAAAGGAAACTAATTCGACGTTAAAGCTGTTTGAGCAAAGAGTTTATCTCAGACTTGATCTCGGACAGTTGCTTTCGGCAAGATGATCTCAATTTTACAAAATATAAAAATTGGACGGCTAAGTAAAATTTTTAGGGTTTCTATGAGAGAAATAATTTACATCGACTACCGGGATTAGGAAAAAACCATCATCAAGCTGGCTATAACAGAGTTTTCTTCGATATTGATTTCTCCAAATATTCTCTATTGCACAGGTTTAAACCAATTTTCGAAGCACTTTATCCACTCTCATTGAGGTACCTTCAAAACATGCGTTCTGAACGCATCAACCGCTTCTTCGTCTCGAAAAACGTTGACCTATTAGTTTATCTTTGACGTACGGGAGCAAATAGTCGGTGCCAAGTCTGGGCCATACGGTGGATAACTCATTACATCGATGTTTGAACTACAATGTTGTTTCAATCGACGTGTGAGAGTTCGCATTGTCGTTGTGAAGAGTGATTTGTCTTCGGCGGTTGGTTTTCTTAATTTCTTGGAAGACAACTGCCAAACAAATGGTAACAACAACTCTGAATTTACCGTTCTGCGTTACCTCGTCTGCTCTTTATTTTCGGGCGCATTCGTGTAAATCCACGTTTCATCATCTGTCACTATTTCATAGACGTGTTTCGAAGCACCACTATCATATTTTTTAACATTTAATTAATTTAATTTTAATAATTTACATCAAGTGGACTTTTTAAAACTCCAAACCGTTTAGAAGCACCAAAAACTACAACAAAATGTTTACAGAAAAAATTACAAAACTTTTGCCAACACTTTGTGGCAATCAGAGCATAACTGACTCCTTTATAACTGGAGCGCGTCAATTTGCATATTTATGGAGTGCGGAAACGCGAAAAAGGGAAATGGAAATAGACAAAAGTGAAGTGGATAATTATAAGGCTACTAATTATAAGGGTAAGCGCGCATTTATACAGGTTCCAATGTGCTTGCGGATATATATAAACATACATACAGGAAGAATATATGCATATGAACTTTTATCACCACAACACGAAATCTAGAAAAAAAAGTTAGCTTCGAAGCTATAATACCCTTCAGAAACACAAATAATTCGCTATAAGAACTTGATTTTCATCAGTCAATGAGTATGGCAGCTGTATGATATAGTGATTTGATCTGAACAGTATATTCGGATATTGTATGGTTGTCTTGGAAAAAAGTCATGCCAAATTTTGTTAAGAAATCTCGACATATAAAAAAGTTTTCTATACAAAAACTGGATTTTGACCGATCTGTATATATGACGGAGGTATACTATAGTGGTCCGATCTGAATAATTTCTTTGGAGATTATACCGTTGCTGTAGATAATAAGTCATACCAAATTTCGTCAAAATATGGCGTCAAATAAAAAAGTTTTTCCTACAAGCACTTGATTCCGATCGTTCACTTTGTATGACAGCTATATGCTGTAGTGATCCGATATCGATGGTTTCGACAAATGAGCAGCTTCTCCGAGAGAAAAGGACGTGTGGAGAATACCAGATCGATATTTCAAAAACTGAGGGACTAGTTCGCGTATATACAGATAGACGGAAGAATAGGTGAACAAGTCGCAATCGATTCAGTTCCTCACCCTGATCATTTATATATATGTATATATATTTTATAGGGTCTCCAACGTTTCCTTTTGGATGTTACAAACTTCCTGGCAAGCTTAATACAATATACAGGGTGTTCAGGGTATATGAATATAAAACAATCAGAATGAAGGAGTGTAAACAAGGAAAATGAAAGTGCTGGCAAAATCGCAAATAATAACACATGTATGTGTGTGTGAGAGCAATAATAATAATTTACAAAAAACCTGACTGACATTTGGCAGCACTTTGCACTTCATAACTTCAAAGGGGGGCACAGAGTGAGCCTGAAAAACGGTAGCCCCCGAGGAAATGAGGCTGAGGAAAAAAATGTATAAAAACTAAAAGTAAATGGCAGTGTTCACACAAACAAACACTTTGTGGCACTGCAAGTAAATATGTAAATGTGTATATGTAGCATGCATGCATGTGTGTGTGCGTAGCAGCCATTTTGAAGCTTTCATTACACGTTTGGCTGAGTCAACAAAACAAATTAACTGCCAGCAACGCAGACAGTGGAGCAACGAACAAAAAAAAAAACGAATCAACAACAACAAATACACACATTCACTCACACATATGCAAGTGCGGTGATAAAACTTCATAATTATAAAAGCGGATAAAACGGAATTGTTGGCGGGTGTAAAGCGAAAGTTTTCACCACAATCAAATAAGCGCGTGCACACGCACACACACATAAGCAAATGTAAATATAAATGGTTATGTGAATGTATGTGTGCGCACAATATTTATTTTAATTAGTGTGGCAGCACTTCATGTTGTTTTGTCATAAAATCTCACTTTGTGCCCGAATATGTATGTATGTGTTTGTGTGAGCGTGTGTGGGTGTGTATCGGCGCGTGTATATCATTGTCACACTTAAATGTCAATTTAAAAGGTAATTTCTCAAATTAAAAACTCACCTATAACGAAAGGTAAGGGCAAATATGGCAAAACAAACAACATTTTGTGCTCCTCTGTTGGTATAAATGTGTGTGAGTGTTTGTGTGAGCTTGGAATATGGGTTACCTGCGCAGGTGAGTCTCATTTGCATATTTGCGCTACTAATTTTGCACTGACAGACTGCATTTCAGTGCGTTGGGGTTAATGATTGTTATTATAGGTGTAATTGTGTGATTTTTTTGTTTTTAATTTCATGCTCATTGCCCTGCGTTTTATTACAAAAAAAAATAAAATCAAAGTAAACATATAAAAGCTTTCTGTGTTTTATCAGTCGGTTGTTTATTACAATTATAGTGGTTGTTGAATTTCGTCTACTAACCCAGAGTCATTTTAAATTACAGTTATACGAGTAAGTGGAGATAATGTAGACTTTTAAAAATTGTTTTTACATTTCTAAAATGCAACTGAATTTCCATAAAGCGGAGCTCGAAAGCTTTTTAATATAAATTTTTTTTGTGGATTATAGTGTTTCGAGTTAAAGAAGTTTAACTGTAAATTTAAAATGTAATTCTTAATCACTAATTTTTATTCAGAAAATTCGCAAACCCGATTTTATATAAATTTACATTCATATATGGAACTAAATATTGACAAAATACGAGCTTAGCATAAGCCAGTCCATCTGCCGATATTCTAAAAACTATTTCCTTTTATTCACATTACTTCCTTAAGTATACCATCAATTATAATGAAATAATATTTACCAATAACAAGTAAGAAATAGCTAAGTTCGGGTATAACCGCACATGTTATACTCTTGTAACTTGCAAGGATTAAAACTAGGGAAGTACCTTCAAGTACATAAGACTTGTTAGTTACATGGGGTTAGGACGAGTTTTCACCCGATTTCATTCATTCCAAGCACAAATATGCACCATTATAAGAAAAACACGCTCTCTCAATTTTATTCAGATAACTCACATATTGACCGATATATCCAGCAAAAAGTCAGCCGGAAGTTCGAAAAGCTTTATATTAACGGTACATATATAACGAAAGCTGGACATTGGATGAACTCGATATTACGAATGTATGGCGTTTGTATTTGGTTTTGGTTTGTTAACAAATATCAGTTGTGAGTTCAAAGTGGTAAAGTGAGGATATCGCATAAATTTGACATTGGGTGAAAATTAAAAATAATTGACGACAATAAAAAGGGAAAACAGACATACTACTATTAGAAAAAGGATTCTCTCTAAATTTCAATTATACATACATATGTATGTATATCTCACACTTTATAATAATAAAGACAAAAAGCAATTATCTTACCTTTTTCAAAATCCAATGTCCAGGTGTAGCAAAGACGTACACCTTTTCATCTATTAGGAAATATTCATCACGTGTTACATATATTAAGTGTAGCATACTTTTACCGCTACTTTGCAAATGTTATTTAACCTTATGCGCAAGACTTGGAGTCTTAGCTAACCTTAAGCCAGATAATAATTGTTAGATAATTTCCACAAATTCCAAGAAGTAAACTCTCTTTAAATTATCTTCTTTCTTAAATCAGCCATTTCCGTTTCCAGTTGTCAAAGATGAAATACATATAAGAAGACTTTTGCTCTCATGAGAGTGAGAGAGAGTAAGGCAATATTCGAGAGCATTTCATTGTGAAGTTTGGAAAGGTATGTACATACATACGTGTGAGTAATTAATTTTAATGAAGTCAACGGTGAATATACAAATTACACAATTCTTATATGATTTAAATCCCGTTTATGTACATATGTATGTACAAATTTGGGAAATTATTATTATATATTACATTAAATTATTAATTAAAATATTATATATTATTATATCTCACACTGACCTGTTCTACGAAAAGGGAAAACCTAGTTTTTTTTTTTTTTAATATTTCTCGTTATCTCATTAATTGTTCTCCTTTTTTTGACACCTAAGCCCCCTTTTCGTAGACCAGGTCACATATTATGGTATATGTATTTGCGCATTTTAATCAAAAATTTATTCGATGTTGATTTTTAATTACTCTACCTTCAAATAAATTTCTAAAGCAAACATCTGTAAACCTCTTTTAAATAAAACAAAAAAATAAGTACGCATACATTTAATATATTGTGCAATATCAAAAATTTTCTATTTCTATACATGTGTATGTACATACATATGTAGTATGATACATATTGGAAAACAATTTTTTGATTAAATGTATATTGTATATTATTATGAAAGTTTAATCCAATTTGACTCACCCTTTATGTCGTAATCATGATGTACAATCGTAGCGAGAACATCTAACAACTCTCAATCCTAATACGACGCTCTTCGTTGCGTAAGTTAAGCCGCCATTTTGTTGAATTATCAATTACCGAAGAACGTATTCATATTCGCACTTGGTTGGTGTTGTCTCTACTTTATTCACAAAACACGTAAATTTTAGCACATTAAACAAGTATTATAATAAATACACTTCAATTCCACACTCACTTTACTTTAATTTCACTTATTACACACAATTAACACTTAATAACACACAAAAAGTCCACTTGTGATGAACCGCAGAAAAAACACGACAGTAACGCACAGCAACCCGAGTCCAACTGGCAAATATAGCAGCACATTCCATATTGCGAAAAACAAGGATTCCAGGTAATTGCAATCCAAAATCCAATAAGACACAGCGAAGACACCCACCATTTAATTCGTGTCAACTAAAATATTCATTGGCCACTAAGTACTAAACATCTGCGTAGCATACTTTACTGCGCATGAACAGAAAGCTTAGCAAACAATGCAATAATACTTCACCTGCTCACTTGTCTATAGGATGTAGCTCGCGAATATTGTGTTGCGTGTTGTTGTAACTGCGCGGGTGTGGAGTAACTGGTATTTGTGCAAAGGTGTAAAATATAATTTCGAAGTGGTGTTCTGATTTGCGTTGAGATGTGTTGTTGCATAATTTCGTTTTTTTAAATATTTTTTCTTAGCAATCTGCAACTTAAGCTCTATTAAATTTTCAAAATTTTGATGTTAAGTTGCGGGTGGCTAGGAAAAGTTAAAAAAAATCCGAAGAACTTTGGACTGAGCTTGAGAAGACATGAAACGCAATTCCACAAGGTTGTTGCCAGAAGTTAGTGAACAGTTTGCCTAGATGATATCAAGAAATTTTCCAAATTTTGAGCACACTACAAAGAATTAACATTGTGAGTGCTTAAAAGCAATAACACAATTGCTAGAACAGTAGGGTATTTTTCCATTTTTCAGGCAGCCAATTTGCTATCACTTAACAACTTAAACATTATAATATTATTTAATACATATTTATATCCGACAACACTTCTAAACACAAATCACAACAACACTTCATAAGTAGATTTTACACCTTTGCTCCAATAATAGTCACAACAACACGCCACACAATATTCACCACAGACACCCTAAAGGCAGCTGAGGAAGTAAAATTTGATTAACTATTTAGCTTTCTTTCATGCGCAAGGAAATTTATTGCTAACAAGCGCAGAAAAGTATGCTGCGCAGACTGCCATGGATTAAGTGATGGATGTCTTCGCTGTGTTTTATTCGATTTTGGATTGCAATTACCTGGAAACCATGTTTTTTGTTTAATGGAATGTGCTGCTATACATAATTGCCAGTTGGACTCGGGTTGCTGTGCGTTAATGTCGTGTATTTTCTGCGGTTAATCGTAAGTGGACTTTTTGTGTGTTATTAAGTGTTAATTGTGTGTAATAAGTGTAATAAAAGTAGAGTGAGTGTGTAATTAAGGTGTATTTATTATAATTATTATAATACTTGCTTAATGTGCTAAAATTTACGTGGTTTGTGAATTAAGAATGAAATGTAACTATCTGTATAAGAATGTGTTCATCGGTAATTGACTAATCCACAAAATGGCGGCGGAACTTAGGGAATGGAGAGTGTCGCATTAGAATTGAGAGTTCTTGGAAGTTCTAACGACGATTGTATACAATGATTGCGAAGTAGAGGGTGAGTCAAAAACAATTAGAAATTCATGTAAGGTGCTAATGTACATACATACATATATTTATAAGTAATTTAAAAAAAAATCTGAGTAGTCGATGGTATAAGAGATATGTGATATAGTTTTTCGATCTGGCCGATTCCGACAACTGATCAATAGAATATCAAAATGCATTTACATACATACATACGTATTGAATTTGGATTGGATATCTCAAAAAGTGACGAACAAACTTCGTCTTAAAAATCGCTGTCTTGAAACCGGTTTTAGACCCATAATTTCTTAGGTAAAGTTATTCAGAATGATACGATTTTTAGCGACTTTTCCGACTTTACTCACTCGACCCGTTCTAATGTACATAGATCCGATATAAATTGTTAATATTGTACACTAATATATTACTTATTTTTTAATTTTTAATTTAAAAAAGTTTTAAAAAAATTTTTAATCCTACATTTTTTAGAATTAAAAAGCAACAGAGAATTCCTAATGTTGCTCAATTGAAATAAGTTTTTTGTACATAATAATATTTTTTTTAAGATTTTAATTTAACTTGAATGACATAAAATACTCACCTTTTACTTCGTTAACTTAATTGCTCGCATCTATCTTTTCGAACCTTAATTATGAAATGTTTTCGAATTTGCTTTACTCTCTTTTACTCCCATGAGAATCATTATCTCTGAGAGCAAATTATCTCCACATGAATCATATTAATCCACTGGAAACGGAACTGACTGATATAAGAAGATTATTTACTTCCTGGAAATTGTGGAAATTATCTAGCAGCCTGCTTAAAGTTAGCTAAGACTCCAAGGCATGCGTAGGTTATAAATATTTGCTAAGTAGCGGTAAAAATGTGCTACATTTATATTCAGTAAACAATTCGTGGTGAATATTTCCTAATAGATGAAAAGGTGTACTTATTTGCTACAACTAGACATTGGTTATTGGAAAAATTAAGATACCTTTTTCTTCGTCGGAAGTTCTGTCAGCCAGTTCTTTTTGGGTTGCGCTGTGCTGAAGTCCGGTTGTTTCCGAGGTTATTAAAAAAATTTTATTTTGTGAATCATTAGGTGTTAATTATGTACAGTTAGTGAAAAAACAAAATTACTCAATTTTTTTACATAATCTCAAAATTTATGTAATCAAATTAATATGACCAAAATTTTTGGTTTCTTATTTTAACCTTATATAAATATTTTTTTCTTTAACGAAATTTGGAGACTTACCTTCATACGTCCCAAACTTACTGTATTTTTTATTTAAAATATTTTTATTTTCTCTTTTTTTTTTAATTCTCAACCAAAAAAAATTTTAATTCTCAAAAATCTTACGTCAAAATATCAAATTTTCTTAAAACGTCGCCAGGCTTTATATTTCTGGAAGTCTGGTCTAACAAATATTTACATTAATATTCTAAATTTGCTCAAAAAATGGCAAAAAAAACTCCACTTTTAGAGCAAGCTTTTAAGCACTCTCAACGTTAATTCCTTGTAGTGTGTCCGCAATTTTCAAATTTGCTTGGCATCGTCGGGGCAAAGTCTCCACTAACTTCTGGCACCTACTTTGTGGAATTGCGTGTCATGTCTTCTCAATCTCAATCCAAAGATCTTTGGCATTTTTTGAATTCTTTCGTAGCCATCTGCAATTTAATATCAAGATTTTGAAAATTTTTTCAGCGATGTTAAATCGCAGATTGTTAAGAAAAAATAATAAAACAAGAAATAAAAAATATGCTACAACACTTCTCTACACAAATCAGAACAACAGTTCGAAATTATATTTTGAACTCTAACACAAATACTAGTTACTCCACACCCGCGCAGTCACAACAACACGCAATACAATATTCGCGAGCGACATCCTGTGGACAACTGAGCAGGTGAAGTATCATTGCATTGTTCGCTAAGCTTTCTATTCATGCGCAGTAAAGTATGCTACGCAGATTTTTAGTACTTAGTGGCCAATGAATATTTTAATTGACACGAATTAAATGGTGGGTGTCTTTACTTTGTCTAGTTGGATTTTGGATATTGGATTGCAATTACCTGGAATCCTTGTTTTTCGCAATATGGAATGTGCTGCTATATTTGCCAGTTGGACTCGGGTTGCTGTGCGTTACTGTCGTGTTTTTTCTGCGGTTCATCACAAGTGGACTTTTTGTGTGTTATTAAGTGTTAATTGTGTGTAATAAGTGAAATTAAAGTAAAGTGAGTAAGGAATTAAAGTGTATTTATTATAATACTTGTTTAATGTGCTAAAATTTACGTGTTTGTGAATAAAAAATTAAATGTAACTATCCGTATAAGAATGTGTCCATCGGTAATTGATTATTCCACAAAATGGCGGCGGAACTTACAAACGGAGAGCGTCGTATTAGGATTGAGAGTTGTTGGATATTTTCGCTACGATTGTACATCATGATTACGACATAAAGGGTGAGTCAAATTGGATTAAAATTTCAAAATAATATGCAATATACATTTAATGTGTAAAAATTGTTTTTTTATTATATGTGTACAGTATTTACATACATATGTACGTGTATGGAGAAATCGAAAATTGTTCATATTCGACAATATATTATATGTACATACATTTACATACATATGTACGTATGTATGTATGTATACAGGCTAAAATATGAATAATCAATTGCTTGGAAGGTACGTGATTTACATACATATGTATATAGTTGTCCGATATGGCATAATATATTACTTAATTTTTGATTTAAAAGAGATTTAAAAATAGTTTTCATCATACATACATATTTTTACAGCTCGTATAATTAAAAAGGAAAAGAGTATTCCTTTATTGCTTAAATTAAATACGTTTTTTATTTAAAATCAAGTTGAAAATAATAAATTTTTAAATTTCAATTAATTTACACAACTTAAAAGACGCACCTTTTGTTTCATTTTCACTTGACCTTTCACTTAGTTGCTCACATCAACATATGTACATATGTATATACTTTTGGAACCTTCATTATGAAATGCTCTCGAATTTGCTTTACTCTCATGAGAGCCATCATTTCTGAGAGTGAAATATCTCCACATGAATCGTTTTAGTCAACTGGAAACGGAACTGACTGATACATATAAGAAGATTATATACTTCCTGGAAATAGTGGAAATTATCTAGCCGCTCGCTTGAGTTTAGCTAAGACTCCAAGTCATGCGCAAAAGGTTATAAATATTTGCTAAGTAGCGGTAAAAATATGCTACATTTATATTCTGTACACAATTCGTGGTGAATATTTGATAATAGATGAAAAGGTGTACTTCTTTACTACAACTACATAGATATTGGATTTTGAAAAAACTAAGATAACTTTTTTTTGGTCGGAAGTTCTGCTTTGTCAGACAGTTCTTTTTGGGTTGCGGTGTGTTGAAGTCCAGTTGTTTCAGCGGTTATTAAAAATAATTTTTGTACACAATGTAGCATAAATTAGTAAGGAAGCGTGAAGTTAGGGTGCAACTGAATATTTTATACGCAACAACTTGCTGGGTCGAAGCTACCTTAAGCCGTAAAAAGTGAACTAAACGAACGGAAACCAAGAGTCGGAAGTTCGAAAATCTTTGTATTAGTTATATCGGAGCTCAGGGAAGTATTGATTCGATTCAACTCATTTTTGATACACAGATATACAATTGCCAGGAAAGGATTCTCTCTGAATTTCATACGTATATCTCATACATACATTTAACTATATTCGCACTGTGACTTGAATATCAAAAGAATGTCATGAATCAAATTTGTAAATCGGTCGGACGGGACAAAAGATATATAATTTAACCTGGGCGGTGTTATGCCCATCGTCCAGTTTTCACCTGGGGCTCCTAATAATAAATTAAAATTTTATATTTCCGTCATATTTCATTATTTTTTATCGCGCTTTTGGTAGTTTTGAACCGTAACATTATATCGGGAGTGAACGGGTTTATTATCCGATTTAAACCATTTTCACACACTGATGGGAGGATTTCATATAGTATTTGAGTTGGGTAAAATTAGACGGTCAGATGGACATGGCTAAATCGGCCTAACTCGTCAAGCTGTTAATTTATAGACATACTTTATTGTGTCTTCGACGTTTTTTTCTGGGTGTTATAAACTTCGTGGCAAACTTAATATACAGCTGTTTTCACGAAAATAGTAGTGCCGGTGACTATTAACTAATTAAAAGTCAAATCACATGATAAGAACAATATTCGATCAAAAAGTTATAAAAAACCTAATTTTTAATTAATGTATGATATATTTACGGTTTTATCTACCAAAAATTTTTTTTAGTTTACATACAGTTATTAAATTAAAATAAAATGGAAAAATTATGCCGTTCAAGAAAATAGTAGTGGCTATTAAAAAAAGCGAAAAATCTAAGAATATGAAAGAAACTGTAAATATTTCATATTTAATATGTTTCCTAAGGTCTAATATTTTGTTGTAAATCCTTTATTGTTTATAACGGCTAGGCATCGACGTAGGATGGAATCAATAAGCTCCCTACAACGCTTCACAGAGACTTGAGCCCATACCTTCTTGAACACTTGCCAAAGCTCTGTGCTTCTTGATGGTTTTGCTGTTGCTATGCATCTCTTGACATCGCTCCATAAGTTTTCGATCGGGTTTAGGTCCGGAGATTGTGCTGGCCATGGTATCACGTAGATGTTTTCAGATGCAAACCACTGATTAGCTAGTTTGCTGGTATGTTTAGGATCATTATCCTGCTGAAGGACATTTTCCAACTAGCATACGGTAGCATTACATCTTTCAATGTATTAATGCACACTGCTTGGTCAATAATGCCAGTGATCAAAGAGATTGGACCATCGCCAGCATACGAGAAACAAGCCCACAACATAGTGTTTAGCTCAACATACTTTACTGTCTTTGTGGTGTACCTTGGGTGGTATTCTGTGTTTGGGAGACAACGAACACACTGCCTGGAGTCTATACCACCAAACAAAACAATTTTGATCTCATCCGTAAATACAATATTGTGCCACTTTTCGGCGGGCCGATACATATGGTCTTTCGAAACTTTTTATTCTTGCAATTGACGTGCTTCTTCGTCAAAAGGGGTACTTTTCTCGGACTCCTTGCATGTAAATTAGCTTCTATTGGCCTTCGGCTAACTGTGACAGCACTGACCATTAGATTCAATTCATTTTTAATTATTTTTGACAACGCCGAAGGCTTCGCTTTGCTGTATCGCAAAACTCGTCGGTCCTCTAGAAATGAAGTCTTGCGCTTACCACCACGAGTTTCCGACTTAATAGTATGATGAATAGCATTAAATATCATCGGAGCAGTGCAACCAATCATTTCTTCGATTTCTTTATATGTCTTGCCTTCATCTGTTAACTTAACTATTAACTCTCGCTTTTTGATTGAGCAATGCTTTTTTTCAACCGACTAAACAAGAAATAAAGAGCGATTTCAATACAATTTACTATATCATTTTAATACACTTACTGATGTCAGTTAAAATTAAAAAAAAAAAATTAAATTTTTTTCAACTATTCCCGTCAAGCACTACCTTTTAATGAACAAGAGACTTTTGGTGCAAATATTGAAATACATACATAAATATATCATAAAGAAAGCAACGCAAAATAAAAATAACGGCATTTTGGTGTTTTTTGTTAACAATATTCTGTTCTACGAAAGTATTGTAGAAATGTTCAATTTGCAAGATAGAACATGTCAGAAATAAGATTAGAGTGTTGTGTGCTGTCGCACTACTATTTTCGTGAACACAACTGTACATACCCTGTTCAGGGTATAATTACTACTAAACATACCTATACCCACTAAGTATTAATGAGAACACATATCCTATTTGTATAGGGAAATGTTATGCCAACAGAAGCCTATACTCGTATACTAGTATATGTATGTATATGTCTGCGAGCTTGAATGTACATATATGTGTGTGAATTAATTGCATTTTCATAATGCTAATCAATCAGTAGAATTAAATCAATTTGCTTAGTTTATCGGAAAACTGATATACATATTTGCAAATTGCTCGGGGGATTGCATATCTTTGGATTCACATTTCTAAGTAAATTATACATATATATCAAATGCATTAATGAAGCGCTTTCATTGTGATTTTACAGTACTTGCATTGACTCATAATATGCACATCATTGTAATATATATTTTTTAAAAATGTGACTGAAATAATAAGGTGTTAATTTTTCTCTTAGCTCACTGACTCTCTACTTTACTCTACTCTTTTAATACATTGAACAGTGTATATATAGAGTTTAAAACATCCAGAAGGAAACAACGGAGAATCTCTAAAAATTGTCATCAGCATGACGTGATTTGCGAACTAGTTCCTCAGTTGTTGAGTTTTCGGTCTGAAATGTTGCACATGTCCTTACCTCTCCAAGAAGCTGCTCATTTATCGAAACCGATATAGGACCTTTATAGTATATAGCTGCCATACAAGCTGAACGATGGAAATCAAGTGCTTCGCTAGAATTTTTGTCTGAGGCAACGGAGAAATCTCGGAAGAAATTGTTCATATCAGATCATTATAACGTCCATTGCAAAGGAAAGTACTCGAAAATTGTTAGTAAAACGCAAAATATTTAATTATTCATCAATATTTATTTTGTCGCCTTCAAAGTAATCCCCAACAGATGTAATAAACTTATGCCAAAGATTTTTCCAGTAGTCGAAACACTTTTCGTAAGCACTTTTTTTGGGATTGCCTTCAGCTCCTTCAGCGAATAATGTTTTGTCATTTCGATTGACTGAAGACGCGTACCGCGGAGTCGCAACTTAAGTTTGGGGAACAAAAAAAAAATCTCACGGATGCAAATCTGGTGAAAACGGTGGTTGATCGATTGTATTTTTTGCGTTTTTGACTTTAAATTTGATCACACTCGTAAGTCGATGCGAAAAAAATTCAACCTTACCAGGACGAGAACGATTCTCATATCTAAAATTATTCAAACGGACAACTCGCGAGAGATTCTTGTCTCTTGTCATCTCTCTAACACTTGCTTGACGATTTTCAAGCACCATATCTTTCACTTGTTTAATATATTCATAAGCTCAAGAGGTCGAAGGTCGTCCAGAACGTACGAATCGACTTCATAGTTTGTTCCCAAAATGCTGCATCCATTCCACTTCTTTATACAAAATTAGCTCCATTTCTGTTATCAATGCCCGCATAGTATACCACCCACAGTTGCATGCAACTTTGCATGAAACTTGTTGCAACACGTACTATTGAAATGCCATTATCATATAATGCTTGAAAAGTACTTTAGTAAAGCTCAAGTTAATGGGGCAAAGCGTAAAACCACAAAACAATTTGGCATCAAACAGGATTTGGCAGCCCTAACAGCTGATCATTTACACATACACGCACACAAATGTACACTTACATATATGCATAAGCTCCAGTGAGCGCCTTATGCAGTTTGAGCCGGCTTGCCTTTACTTGGCTTCAGTGACCGGCTGAGTGCCTCGCCTGATTACCACACTGTTCGCCAGGTTGCATGCACACCTTGTGTGCTTATGTAACATTTGTTGCAATACATGTATGTATATATATAGTATATGTAGTATACCTGTACTTTTACTTAGCATATGCATCCTTCAGCTTAGCCGCACTCATTGTCAGTTCGGTTGCCACAAATGGTTGTACGCAATTTGCTTGATTGTTAGTTACATATGTACATAAATACCTGAATTTGTGAAAAGTATGTGGGCGGAAATATTTGCAAGCGAAAAGAGCAAGACTTGCAAAATGCTAAGTACGAGCAGAGGAAATAATTCCATTGCATTTGCCAGATGTGAAAATAGCAACTGCATTAGCTTCTTCAGCTGACCTGCATATTACGGCATTTTGCGGCTTTGTTTACATATTACATACATATATATATATATATATATATATATATATGGTATATATTTTTAGAAATATATTTTAAGCCAAATGTAAATATTGCTAATATTTACACATGTTAGTGGTTTTGCTGAATTTGTGGCATGCAAAGTAATTATTCGAAAGAAGAAAAACCTAACAGTAGGTTGCTGTTGTTCGAAAATTAATATCTATATTACACATCTTTGGAATATATTTCAGAAGTTGATAATTATTTTACTTTTATTAAGTATTAGCCAAAAATTCCCTTTGAGTTTCATTAACATACTACTATGGGCAAAAAATAGTAAGACTTAGTTCATAATTTTAAAATTATTAAGTAATTCATTCTCAAAATCTATGTCGTCCTCCTTCAATCCCCTTAGCGATTCACGTTAATGACTTCAATTAATTCAAGACGGTTTTCTCGGAGCTAAATCAGGCGAATACGGTGGTTGCGGCACGATGTTGGTTGAAAATTTGGCGAAAATGTTTGCAGTATGCGACGGTGCATAATCGTGGCGCAAAATCCAAGATTTGTCGGCCCATAATTACGGCATATTTTTATGAATGGTTCGCGCAAACAACGCATAACACTCAAATAATATTCCTTTTTGACAAAGGACCTTCCGGTTGGAAGAAATTACACTACATCTCGATAATCGAAGAAAACTGTCAACATAACCTTGATTTTTGACCTGCTTTAGCGTGGTTTTTTGGCTTCGGTTCAACTTTGCATGATATTCGGCCGATTGATCGTTTGTTTCCGGATCATCATAATAGATCCAAGACTCATCGCCAGTAATAATCGGCCTAATGACATCCTGGTAGTGGGAAGGTATTGTTTCACAGACGTTAAATCGTTGTTATTTTTTGAGTGATTTTAGAACCAATCCTGCTTTCATGGAGTCGAAACCTATTCGATCCAAACATATAATATAAACCATCAAAGCTCCTCAATGAAAATGTTAAATTATATTCCGATTTTAAAAACTAACTTGGGTTGATCATTGATTTCCAGTCAATTGCCGATGGCTTTCGTTTCATTTTGTTGCTAAATTTCTTTACAGAAAGCATTTTGTTGAGCTTAAAGGATCGAAGACAGGCGTTAGGGGCAGATAGGTTACGAAAGATCTGGAAGCATTCACTGACACGGTACAACGACTTGAAAAAATAATACTTCCCTTTTCTTCAAATGAGACCATTTTTAAACAAGCTTCTTCAAGCGCTTCAAGATTTATTTTTCTATCTTATATCAAAATGTAGAAATCCATGCTTCGGATTCACGGGAGTGGATCGAGTTTAATCTTGTCTAGTATAAATGTTGATTGAAATACTTTTAAAGGAGGCAAAATATAAAGGATAGAGTTCGGCAGGCATCAGTTGCTTTATACTGCTGTAGGGAAGCTTTAGGGAAAAAGTGGGAACTCTCTACAAAGGTAGTGTCTCGGCTCTACAAAATCGTAGTCAAAAGCTTGAGCGTGCCCGAAGAGCGACTCCCACGGGCATCTCCGGTGCACTACGTACTACATAAACAATATCACACTTTAAATATAGCACCCTTGGCTGAGTATATGAACGGACACATCGAAACTCTCTCTGCTTTCAACTGCATTCCTGAAAACTTGGATCACAGCATCGCAGAGACCACTCGTGACTGCTTCTTCCCTGCTCACATACCTATGAGATATATGTGGAAAGGAAAAAGTCGGCAAGGAAGAGGCGCAGTGAGCCTTTTCACGGATGGATGGCTGGACGGTGAATTTTTTGTTAGGAGCTCTCCTTCAATCTTAGCTCTAGGCTACCGAAAGTGCAGCTTCATTGAAGGAGGTGACCATTCATATCGACAGCAGAGCGCTCATAACTAGTCAAGAAGTATCTATCCTCACAAGAAATAGTATCAACCTACTTTATCCTCAGACTCGTTTGGGTGCTAGTCACAAAGAAATAGCTGACAATTGCAAAACTGATGTGTCTGCCAGAGGTCCCTTTCCCACTCATATCGGAATGGGACCGAGTTGAATTTCCATTGGCGTCTTGCGTTCTAGTACTGAACCAATGCACATTGCGTTCGCTTAGTAGTCGCTAGTTGTCGACCCGCTCCTGTGCGACTGCAAGATCTTTTGGTAGCCTTGCTAAGGCTAAGAATATTGGCGGACTCTAGTTGTCATAGCTGTATAGAGGAGGATGAGGTAGAAAAATTCAGTCAATTTCTTCCAATGTCCAACTTTTGCAGGACTGAGACTGAAATATCTCGGTAGTCTTACTTCCGGCATATCAGAAGACACAGCCGAAACTGACATTACCCGTCTCAACAAATTTGTGATAAGCTTAAAACAGCTCAACGGACTGGCATTCTAAGCTGTTCAAGTGCGATCTCGGTTAGTATCGACCTCTGTAACCTAACATGTTGTTGGAGAAGAGGGCGTGTCATCTCTGATATACTATATGTATATATATGTAGATTTTTCAATCTGTACAAATCTTATTACACAGGAAAGCTTATAAACTGAAAATAAAATTTCTCGCGAAATTCCGGATACTTAAAAATATCGAGGTTTCGGTGATTTTTTTAACTTCTTCGATATTTTTTTTTCAAAATAATTCCTTGTAAATTTAAATTTTACTTACTTCTTGTCATAAAAGGATATACGCTTCGAAACATTTTTTCGTGAGTTTCGTTGGTGCATCTAAAGTTGCTAGAACACTGAAATAACTGTAACTTAAAAAAAAAATTGAATTTTGAGAAACTTCTTAGGGAATATATTCTTAAATATTTGAACTATTGAAATATGTATAAACTCTATTTTAAACGTTTGCTTGAACACTGTGCTAAGTTAGAACAAATAAGGCCAAACATTTTATTTCTCAATTAAAAAGCAGTTTGCATACAAAAAATTTTGTTTTATTTGAGAAATAAGGTAACTAAGTTGAGGGTATGGAATATACTGCAGTTACATTTACACCAGGTGCACTGACATGTTGAATAATCACATATACAGGCAAACAAAGCCATAGACACGGTACGAAAGTTGCAAAGAGCATAGTGATAAATCAATGAAGGAGATAGATTGAAATCAACGAAGAAATAATTCACTGCAACAAATAAGCCGTCAATGGTGCAAATGTAGAGGCATTAGCTGTGCTTACAAATGTATATATTTACATACATACAATTTGTATATGCATATATACTAGTATGTGCTGTAATGCATCGCTGTAGCAACTCTACTTGGCATCGGAAATGCAAGGAAGTGTGCGGCAGATCGATTTGGCTTGGGAGTATTGACTTATGACGTGTCAGAAGGTGATTGCAGTCACGCACACACACACACACATACAGTGAGAATATCTAATTCATTGCTTAAATGTATGTATGTATGTATGCAGTTCATATATATGCATGTATTCTCTGTTAGCGTTGCATGTTTATTGATTATGCACACACATTTGCCAACAAATAGACCTCAAAATCACACACACACACATACATCACCACAACTCTCGCACTCGTAAAAGCAAATATTGACTTGCCTGTCTTCAATGCAAATAAATTGAAAATTGCTAAACAAATAGCAGCTGCCCCTAACTAACGGCATCGGTCAGACACGACTGTCAACACATGCGTTTTGGCCAATTGCAAATATGTTGACACATAAATACAAAATATATTGGTCAAATGCATTTTAGAGGTTACAGCGAAGCCGGTGTCAACAGTTAACGGTATATAAACACAAAGCCTCCGAGAGTGAGTTTAGGGGCTTTGGTTGGCGCTTAGAAGCATTGGTTTTGCACACGCAGTTGGAGTTCAATGTCGACACTTTTGTGGCACCGCGAAGCGATGCGGGCAAACACAATGCAAATAGATTTGGTCAACATTTATTGGGTACTCGGAAGGCGATGTAGGTGTCATTAATTAAATTATTGAGCAGAAAGCGAAGGAAGTAGGGAAATGTATTTTATATTTTAGTCAAATAATAGCTTTACTCTCTAAACATTGGAGACAGACAGCATCATACGTATCGACGATGTCTGAAACCTTATTTGTGCGCATTTATTTATTTTTGCTGAAAATTAAAGAAAATTCTGAATCAAAAATAGCAAACACACGCAAACAGTCATACATGGTGACCTCCTCGAAACACTTTTCATAAGCACTTTTTGAGATGGCCTTCAGCAAATTTTGTTTTATCACTTCGATTGACTAAAAACGGGTTCCACCGGAGCGGCAATTTTACTTTGGGGAACAAGAAAAAATCGTACAGAGCCAAACGTGGTGAATACGGTAGTTGATCGATGGTATTTATTGCATATTTGGCTTTAAATTCGGTCCCAATCGTGACTCGATGCGATGGTGCATTATCTCTCTTGTTGTTCTTCCACAATTCCGGACGTTTTCGACGGATGTTCCTACGCAAACGCCTCACTACGTCCAAATAGAACTCCTTATTGACCCTCTGTCCCTCTGAAACAAATTTATAATGCACTAAACCACGTATACCGAAAAAACACTGAGCATCACCTAATTTTTTGAGTGGCTTTGGCGTGGATTTTTTGGTTTCGGCTCGTGTTTTTCCTCTACTCCGATGATTGGTGACTTCTTTGCATGTCCAACTCATATGCCATGTCTCATCGGCAGTTGTTATGCTCTCCATGAATGAGGGATCGGAATTCGCTCCATAAAGCTTTTTTTTTTTGCTTTTTGTTTCGCTCTCGGAGGAGTCAATGCTTGTATTCGGCCCACGGTACTGCCGTTACGCATTACATCGTGGAAGCAAGCTTAGCCATTCGGTTCTTCAGTCAAGTATTTTCGCTCAAAGTCTGATTAATCCTTCTGTTTTCGCTGCGTTGCCACTCTTTTTTCTTTGCTCTTGCATAGTTGTAGCTGCACACGCTCTCATACTGTTCTAGACCACCTTAGATTGGATTGATATTATCCGGCGTCACTCGATCGTTTATCAGCTTCTCTATCTCAAATCTCTCTTTTTCATATTTTGGACAGGAAAATAAGATATGCAAAGCGTTTTATGTGCTGCTGCTACAGAAGGTGCAATTTGTTTCGTCATCGTGTCCATATTTGTTGAGAAATTCTCTATAACAACCAATTATAACTGAAATCAGTTTCCCCATATTTCCATTCTACCCATGCTTGTACGCTGCTAGTATGTCCGTGCGTTCCCGTCGTTGCTTCGTCCCTGCTTCGTCCCTGCTTCTCCCTTTTTCACTTCTTTTTCTTTCCTGTTTCCTCTCTTCTATCGTTAAGCGAGTGCCACTGCTTTTTTGTTATACTCACTTAATTTCCATGGTAATTATGCCTGGTGACATGAGACCTGCTATGACTCCAGCCGCCTGATGTGATACAGTTCGGTAGGCACGTGCAACCCTGATTGCACTCAGTAGGTTTATAGACTTTCTGCGTAAGTTTTCTGCTCCAGCTTTGTCCTCCATCTAGGTGCAGCGTACATAAGTATGGACTGACTCTTACTTTGGCCAAAAGGGCTCTTCTCTGGCTTGGTCCACCAATGTTAACTACGAGTATTATCCTAGTTATTGTCGCCGTCACCCTTGATACTTTTTCGCAGACTTTGTCTAGATGCGTCTTGTAATTTAACCTCGGGTTCCTAGATATTTCAATGACTGATGTGTCGCAATGGAATAGCCATTAATATTAAGTTTGGCTACCTCTTGCTTCTTGTAATTAATACTGCTTTCGTTTTTTGGCCAGCTAGCGGAAGACTTGTCGCCATAAGCTAATATATGATTTTTGTCGCTGCATGATTGCACAGAAGCTCCATTTGATTAATTTTATTCGCTACCATGGTCACTGCGGTGTTATCCGTTACTATATAGCTTTGTGGTCCTACGTCTGTGTCATTTAGAAGTACGCTGTCCGATAGGAAGTTGAAGATGATCTTCAGCGGTGTTTTCTTTAGTTAAAGAGCTCTAATTATATTGGACAGTCCTCTTTGGAGTCATACATCCAACTAGTTCCTTCTATTGCTTTACTTGCGATATCAGTAAGTTTCTTATCAATCTATATTTGTTATCGACTACTTCCGGTAGCTCTTTTTCGAAATTTCGCTCCAGGCATACGCTTGAGTTTGGTTCTCCAGGTGGTTTGTTTGGTTTTTGTATTAGAACCAAACGTTGCATCTTCCAGATTTTTGGGAATATGTCCTCTTGTAGCCACTTTGCGAAATGTTTTGTGAACGGGTCAGTGTTGTATTTAAACGCGATCTTTAGAGCCTTGTTAGGAATACCGTCCAGCCCTGATGCCTTATTGTTGGCGAATCGTTCTGTTAGTTCTACAACCTCTCTGTCGGTGACAGGTGAAGAAAACTTGAAACGATTGCGCAGGAAAGAGAGTTTCTACTACAGATATTAGTAGCGTGAGACGGGTTGGACTTTTCCCTTGAGTCCTGAGATTTTTTTCTTCACTGTCTTGTAAGCGTCACCTCATGGAACAGCTCTTTGAAGCAGCAGGTCGTTCTCCTTTTTATTGTTTTGTCGTTTTACTTCCTTTTAAAGCATTTCTGTAATTTTGCGTAATCCCACGATTGACGCACTCTTTGGCATAGATGCCATGCTTTGTTCAGGTATGCAGGTTTTCTGTGCATGGCTTGCCTTTTTCTACACATAGCGCATCACATGCCTTGCTAATGTGTCGTATTAGGTATTCCGCCTGTTGTTCCGTTCCTGCGGTCTTATTCGGGTTGCTATCTAACATAAATTTGAACAATTCTTCATCAAGGGTGCCGACTTTCCAGACTCTGGTTTGAGCTTCTCTAGGTGGACAGAATCTTTCCAAGGGCTAGCCAGATGATGGCTGTACACGTACACGTTGCTTACCTGCCAGGTAGTTATCCGCACCAGGGAGCTACTAGCAAAGGTGATGGCAATCAGCTCGCTGCGTCCGTTCTTTCCGAATGTGTTACAATTTCTGGGTGCTTTTTTATCACAATATATATCTATAAAAAAAAACCTGATACAGGGAAATTTAGTAATTTTTTCTTGTCCCAGAAAAAGTTGTCAAAATAAGGTATCCTTTTAGGACTCTAAATTGACCTAACGCCTTAAGTCAACTCAAATGTTTGGCATAGAAAATTACTAGGAAACATTATACATCATCGTATCTTATAGTGAATTAGCATATATAAACTGTGACCATTTCACTGTAGTGAATTTGCGAATAGAGTAAAATCGTTAGGCATTCGCATTGCGCTCCCCACCTCTAATGGAAATAAGCCAATGGTTACAAAGCCTTTGTTTGCAGATTTTGTGTCAATTTTATATCCGCTTGTGCCCGGCCATTATTCCACTATGCACTTTATGATTTACATTTGTGTTTCATTATGGCTTATTATGCAATCGGCCGTAGCGATGTCGCACTCAATGCCAATCAATGGGCAATTTAAATCAACTACCCATGCAACAACACGCCATACGCATGTCCTGCCACCACCACGGCACTATGAAAACCCTTTCAAATAGATGTATGTGAAATGTACAGCAATAAATTACATATATATGTATATGTGTGCGCTTGTGTTTGTTTGCTTTTATGTCCTTTGGCCATTTCTAATTTCCGTTTTAATGTTCAATAGCAACATTTGACCCTGTTAAATGACAGGCAAGCCCCACACACTACACACATGTACATTGGCATCGAACGGTCCTCCCTCTCTTGGCTGCTTACCCCTTTTGCGGCATAAATACTCGCTCATATTGCTTTACAGGTTTATTGCGTTTTATTCTGTATACAGCGACTATATACATATGTATATACTGTACACATATACATATATGTGTGCGTGTATGTGCGCTTAGGTGCTTTCTTGCTCCATAAACCTGCAATTTTAAGTGCAATTTAACTAATTGGCTCAGTGTTTCAGTGTCCTTTTTGCTTATTTCTTGCATATTCCCATTGCATTATGCTCAGGCGCCATATGGCTGTGTGTTAGTGTGTGTGTGACATTTGCAAATACCTACACACCTGCACCGCTTATTGATGGCACTTACATACATACATTATTGCTGCTTTAGTTTATTATAATTCCCCGTTGTCTACTCGCTCGTGCGCCAAAATGTATACTTCTTTGCTTGCCACAAATGGTTTTGTACACTTTATAAAATATCGAGAGATGCTGGTGTTTGGTCACCTGCTGGTAATGGTTTTTAAATATTCATATATATCTATATATATTTACCTAGATTGCAGAACAATGTAAATATTTTTGTGGTTGTCTGCCAAATATTTCTACTAAGAGACTTTGCTGTTTGATTAATTCGTTTGAGGAACTGCTCTGTCAACACCTTGGCTAGTATTGCGTAATCGATTGAACAATTAAGATAAATTGTGATAAGAGAGAGATAAATTTGCGAGATGACAAGTTGTACAGCAATTTTACAGAATGCTTAAGTATTGTAGTTAAGTTCGATACCTGGAGACTTAATGTGACTGAATGTCGCAGAGAGATATTTAGTCACCAGCAGTTAATTTTGCGTTGAACTTAAAAACTCTACTGATGGAAGTTTAGATCAATACATTTTACTCAATAATACCGATACATTTTTGGTCATTATTATCAAGAAGAGAAAAGGGATTATCAAATATTTTGGCTACCGAAACGATCAGAATGTTGGAAAAGGCCTTCGGTGATAATTGTTTGTCACAAGCTAGTGCTTATGATTGGTACAAATTATTCAAAGAGGATCGAGAATGCGTTGATGACGAACCACGTCCTGGCCATCAACGTCAACTGATGTTCAACACTTCAATAAAATAAAGGAATTGGTGATTGCGAATCGACGACTAACAGTCAGAGATCTTACTGGTATCGTTGGAATATAGGAAGGTTCAGAGAAATATTTTGGAAAATCATTTGGGCCTAAGATGGTTTGAAATCACGATTGTTCTAAAATCACTAAATTTTTTCGAAAAACAGCAGTGTTTGGTCAAAAATTTAACACAAATACGTTAAACATTTTTGAAAAATTCGACAAACACTACTAAGGTCAACTGACATAAACAGCAGCTTTAAACACACTGGTTGACAGATCGCGCTAATTTTTGGCATCATAATTAAGGACAGTTGTACCAACTAAGGAAAAAAAATTTACCCGTCTTCCATATAAGCGGGAGACGAGAGGGGAAATGAAGAATTCCCGATACTTTCTTGACAGGGTGTAGATGATCAATCGGCCGAATATCGTGGCAAAGATAAGCCTAAGCCGAAAAGCTCCGTCAAAGGCAGGTTAAAAATTAAGATTGTGTTGATATAACCTTAATATTTGTGTGTTGTGCGGCGTTTGAGCGAAGCTATTGGTAAAAAGAGGCCAGAATTATGGGCCGAAAACTCTTGGTTTTTGAACCACGAAATACATCGTCGCTTACTGCACTAATTCCTCGTGAGTTTTTCGCCAAATTTTCAGTTCATATCGTGCAGCAACTATTGTAATCGCCTGATTTAGCTTCGTGCTTTCTTCTGACTCTTCAGCAAATTGAAACGACCGCTGCGAGGAAACCGGTTTGGGTCAATTGAAGACTTTCAACCTAAACCGCTACGTGCATTGCAGGCTTTGCCGGAAATTGACTTTACAAATTTTCATCGCCAAAGGACTGGGCCTGATACTCTGTTCTGATGTTAGCTATATTCCAGTGAGAGCGTTCTGTATCGACCAGCTAATGCAGAGCATTACCTTGACATACATGGATTTTCGGTTTTGCCGTGAATCTGGCTGGTCGGTCGGATTGAGTTTTTGCTATTTGATTATAGTAATGGATTAATTTTTTATCACTACTAAAAATCGGATGCAAAACGACTTTTTTTAGAGTTCAGGCAGCATTTCTGACATGCAATTCAAAATCGTCTTTTGAAGATCTCTCACTTCAAAATTCTGCGAGCTCTTTAAATTCAATTATTTTGAATGCATCCTCATCTTCAAACTTTTTTGATCACTCAACTTTTCTCCCCTTCTAGCGAATATCAACTATTTTTGAGTAATACATCCTCATCTTCAAACCAAAAAGAACTACAAACGAGGATAATGTGACGGAATTCTCTTATGGCGGATGCGAATGAAGATGAACGAAATACTTGAGACAGGAGTATCACAGGACTGCTTGAGTCGTAAACTGCATCTTTATATTAAGTATGAAGAAGCTTTCTCACTTCAGATAACTAGTACAACCGTAAAACAGCCTAAGATTGGTGTTTAATGCTGTTTAAGAGCAATCCAAAGGACTTCTGTGTCGTTTCGTCACCGTCGACTGGATATGAACTATAAGATACATTCGGAACAAACCTACTTTGTAGAAGGCGAAGACTCTCTGGAAAAAGGACGTTTTCCGTTTTCTGCGATTGACAGGATAATCTAAAGCGACTATTTGGGGAATGGCAAAACAGTTACCGAACTCTACTCCACCGAATTATTTCGCCGATTCAACTCTAAAACGCAGAAAAATCGGTCCGATATGGCGAAAAGGACAAATTATTCCATCTATTCTGCCGATTTGGGACAGTGATATGTTGTTTTGCTTAGATACTTGAAAAGAACACACTTCGGCTGGAAGTTTAAACTTATTTTATATTATTTCATTGATAAATTTAGTTAGATTTAGATTTTAGTTAGAGCATAGCGGTACGGGGAGCTAAAAAGAATCAGTTTGGAGAATTTTTTTTTTACCAAAATATTTCAAAAATCAACATGGAGCCAACTTTGCTGTCGATAGTGAGGACTATAAACAAACGATATGCAACATTTTTCTTCTACAAATCAATACCTTTTTCAGTGGTTAAATGATTCCAACAGGTATTCGGTTCATAGAGTATAGCGCATGAAACCCTCACTTTGTTGAAAGGAACTTCTGATGACCAAGCTATAGCAAGAATAGATCTGTGAACTGGCACCTATGGGGTTGTCATACATGTAGCAGCCTTCTTCAGAATGGTGTTTATCCACTATGGTAGTAGTCTTGAGTTCACAGACTGTGTGCTGAAGACTAATTAAGGAATGTCTAGACTCGTTATCTTTAGCATCGATTAGACTGGTTAGCGTGCTTGGATACTGTGATATTGCAGGAAACTGTTTGGTTGATAATGCTTGCTAGGTCAGTACTTCAGTCTTAGTAACTACTGAATGAGAACGGGTAGGAGCTGGCTGCTTGTTATTCACTACTGTTTTGTTTGTTCTCAGACCAGCTAAGTTGGAGTTGCCCAACTACTAGCAGCTGTACAGCCGCAAAGTTTTTCTGGCTCGGTATAAATCGTATGAGCTCTGGTGAACACTTCGCTCTCAGCAAGATCTGCCTTTCAATTGTTATAAGTGTTCTATCTGTCAATCTATCAAACATTACCGGATGCCAACTGGATCAGCTGTGTAAGAAGAATCTTCTCAATACTTCTTTCTTGAATGTCCCGGTTTTGCGCGATCAAGGCAAAAACTACAAACTTTCAGACACCAGTGTAACTAATGGCGAAAATTTAAATGAAACTCCAAAGCAAAATAATGATAGCTTCAGGGCATTTTACCGATAACTGATATGCAATTATAGAAGTTTTTATTTCTGATTTCACAAAGGTCTATACATAGTAGTTTAAGTGTGATCCCTCGCCATGCTGAGAGCTCAGCTATCTAACCTAACCTAACCACTTAGCTTATGTGTTTTGGTTTCGTTATAGTGCATTTTATAAGGCATAGGTAGAAGTATGTTGAAATAATATGTTGAAATAAATCTATATCCATATTATAAGTGGTGATCCATTTTCTGGTTCCCTACTTTTTTAAAGAAGGAACAGAGAAACTTCAACTTTAAGGAGGAATATTTACTACATTCGAAGAAACACTCTTTGGCATTTATTTTCTTGAAAATTATCACTTTCCAATGTTGGCCACGGATACGTCTCAGATTTTCCATCCGTTGAGTCCAATTTTCAATGACTCATTCGATCATTTCTATTGGTAACTGGCGATTAACAAGGCCTGAATCGAAACGGAATCATCCTCATAGACTTTAGACATTACATATACCCACAGGAAAAAGTCTAACGGTGTGATATCACACGATCTTGGTGGCCAATCGATCGGCCCAAAACATGAAATTATCTGCGCGCCGAAGCGTTCTATCAATAATTTCTCTGATTGATGCGATGTGTGGGAAGTAGCGCTGCCTTGTTGAAACCAAATGTCGCCGACATCACGAGCTTAAATTTTAGGCATCAAATAGTCAGTTATAATGTCGAGATAACGAACGCTCACTCACTGGTATCATTATTGAAGAAATATGGTTCACAAACTGCATTAAACCGTTATTTTTCTGAATGAAATGGCAGCTCTTGGATCTCTACAGGTTGATCTTCATCCCAAATGTGCTTTTCTACATGCCCATTAAGCCTGAAACGTGCCTCATCGCTGAGCAAAATTTTGCTCGAAAACGTCAGATCTTTTTGGAAGTTTTCAAGAGCCCACAGAGCTAAGCGATGTCGCTTGGAAAGCTTGAGCGGCTCCACTTCTTGCATAGCTATACGTTTTATGCTTTCACTTTAAGATCTCGACGTAAAATGTGCCAAGTCGTTCTATACGTCAGTCCGAGTTGCTGCCAACGGCGCCGAGTCTACTCTCCACGGTCTTCGTGTACACTGTCAGCTACGGCTGCTATATTTTCTTCACTGCGTGCTGAACGTGGTCTTTTCGGTCGAATATTATCCAGTAGGAATGCTGGGTCTCAAAATGAATGATGGTGTTGCGAATAGTACGCTCAGTAGGCCGATTATAATGATCATAAGTTGAGCAAAAAAGAACTATTGAAAAAAGTACCTCTACTTGGATCGTCCGTTATTAAATGTTCTTTTTCATTTCAATTCTATATTAGCTTTCATACTTTAACTCACTTCCGTTTTCTATATCCATCGTTCTATATGGAGTCATATCTTTCCTTTGTTTAACCAAAATATTTTTTTAATTCACATAACCTCAACTCATTTCCATTTAATTTATGGTTTACTGTTTCCATTTTATGGTTTTCCTTTAGAGTTGGAAACACATTCGGAAGCGACTAAATTATGGAAGTGATATGCTCTATTAATAATTTCGCGTTTTCGAAAGCCTTACCCATTTCTACTATCTTAAGTTCAAGTACTTCAATTTTTTTTTCCTTTGCTCATTAAAATTGCGCAAAAAATGGCACTACTGAACTGTTATATAAATGAAAGAGCATATACACAGCCTCTCTACTAACAGTGGCTGCCTGTGGGTAGAAAGGTGGAGAAAAACTTTAACGACCATGTCATGTGCTCGTAAAATTTGTCGCCTCAAAGCATGCGTTAAGAAGCTGTCCACGGCTGACAGCAGGGCGGTCATAGGGCTAAAGGTCAAAATTGTACATTTAATGCGCCACTTCGTGACCAGCTCGCGTCAATGCACCACACACACCAACACTCATTTTACCAGCCAACTCACACCTATCGATTCACCTCTCTCGCCCATGCAGCCTTAACCCTTTTGCATCGTTACCTCCAGCCAAGCCACGTGCAGCGCTGCTTTGACAGTTTATTTTCCGTTCGCTCGTGCAGTTGGGTCAAGCAGCGCGCGCCGCTAGCCGCCTTGAGTACGTAATTTCCCAACAATTTTCGGCTAAATAAAATGCAACATTTTATGCGCTCGTAAAAAGTCAATTGAATTGCTGCAAATGGGCTGGTACTGGGCTCTTCCGAAGCTTGCGACAGTTCTGGAATTATGTTATTTGTGTGTTTGTATGTATGTTTGTACCTGGCACCGCATACGGCATTAGTGCGGCTTGAGTGAGAGGCCTCCGTTAAGCCGAGTTGTCAGCATGCGGATTTGTTTGAGTTGTGTTGATGGTGTTGTGGTGGCCCCTGTCCGTTGAAAGGTGTGAGGTTATGTAGCTGATTGTGTCAACTGTTAGCGCTCGTGACTCACCCCGTTACCTATTCAGGTATCTCACTTTGGACTCGCTGTGGAACTATTACAACGCCGTAACTGTGCTTTTATTGTTGCTTTTGCTTTGTACTAGTTATTCTCTGCGGCTATATTAAACGCCATTTATGGTCTTTTTAATAGTTAACGAGTCTCCATTAAACACGTTTGCGTTGGTCGTTATCCTTTTTTCATTGTTGTGCTATTTTTTATGTGTTTTCGTTTATTTAATTCGCATAGGTATATTTCTATTTTGCGTAAAACTCTCAACTTTTTACGGACTTTTTTATATTTTTATTGCAAAACTAACTATTTTATGTTTTATTCAGCAACAAACCTCTGTGTACATAGGCATATTAAAGTTCTTCTCCAACTTAATCTTTTAAGAGGTTAATCATTTATTTATTTATTAAAGGAAGATTGTATTGTATAAATAAAAGTCGTGTTAGTTACACTATTTATAACTTAAGAACGGCTAAACCAATTTGGCTAAAACTTGGCGGGGAAGTAGCTTAGAACTAGGGGATACCAATATTATATTTCAAATCATAAGCATGTGTTCAAAATTCACAGAAGAATCATTTGACAATTTTATTACTTCAAAAAGTAAAAAAAAAACTTTTAACACAATAAAAAATCGAGATTTCATTATCCGTCATTTACATATTTTCAAATACCGTATTTGTGTAAAGTTTTATTCCGCTATCAACATTGGTTCGTAATGTTTATACTCGTTTTATACAGAGAAGGCATCAGATGGAATTCAAATTAGCTTTATATTGGAAGAAGGCGTGGTTGGAAACCGATTTTGTACATGTCATCAGGGTGGAACAATAAATAATGATTGAAATCGGTCTATTAGTAATTTGAGATATACAGAAATAATTTCAAAATCATCCACTTCCAATAGTGTTTGTGACGTTTTTTGTTAGTTTAAGCGGAAACGTGGTAATCCGATTTCTTCCATTTTTGAACTGTATATGCCTACAAAACGACTCAAACTGATCCTTCCTCAAAATTTTCCAAAAAAATTACTTCCAAATATGCCCCTCCTTAATGCGATCCTTCGTGCCAAATTTCACTTTAATATCTTTATTTATGGCTTAGTTATGACACTTTATAGGTTTTCGGTTTCCGCCATTTTGTGAGCGTGGCAGTGGACCGATTTTGCCCATCTTCGAACTTAACCTTCTTATGGAACCAAGAATGGAATACGTGTACCAAGTTTCATCATGATATCTCAATTTTTACTCAAGTTACAGCTTGCACGGACGGACGGACAGACGGACGGACAGACAGACGGACAGACAGACATCCGGGTTTCGACTCTACTCGTCACCCTGATCATTTATATATCGGGTGATTTTTTAAGAGCTTGATAACTTTTTTTAAAAAAACGCATATGCAAAATCTCATCGGTTCTTTATTTGAAACGTTAGATTGGTTCATGACATTTACTTTTTTGAAGATAATTTCATTTTTAAATGTTGACGGCTGCGTCTTAGGTGGTCCATACAAAGTGGAATATTTTATCGACAAATTTTGTTCAGCGATGACATATTTCAAGTATAAATAAGCAAAATTGCCGCATTTGGGGTGAAGAGCCAGTAATCAGTCGATGAATATTATACGCACGATTCATTCCAAAAAAAATAAGATGTCATACTCGTAACCTTGCAAGCCGACTATATCTTCGACTCTTTTAGTTTTAGGACTTAGGATCACAGTAAAAATTCAATTATGGGCGAAGGACACAAATTCATTCATAACAAAACCAAACGCGACATCAAACATAAAAAATAGCGGAACAATAAATAATGATAAAAAGGTCTATTATAATTTGAGATATACAGAAATAATTTCAAAATCATCCACACAATAGTGCAGTATTTAAGCGGAAACAATAAAGTATATGCGTACAATTTCAGACTGATCCTTCCTCAAAATAGTAGAATAGAATAGAACTGCAACCAAATACACAGTGCAATGGATTACATACAAGTATAACTGGGTCAGTAATCAGTCGATGAATATTATACCACGTGCATTCCTCCAAAATCAGCAATTCGTTGTTTTTGTTGAATTATGTACTTGCGGCACCCACTTTGCACAAAGCTTTCACCTCTTTCTCTAGGGCCTCCACTGACTTCATTGTCCTCGGTGCTCATTTCGCCCCTTTCCAACTTAGCAAATCTCATTTAAATGGTTGATTTCCATGGTGCAGAGCCCAAATTCAATCGTATTTGTTTTGAGGGACGAACAATGCTTTATTAACACACGAAATACTTTTTGATCCATTTTGTAAACTAACACAAATTGCTTCCGCAAAATGACCTATCTCATTAACTAATAGTTCCTTAGTTGCCTAATTTGTCCACATATCTTTTAAAGGTAGGGGCTGACTAGAAATCATATAGTTGAATGGTATTAGTAGTATCATCTATGTGTCAGCCACAGTAAAGCGTGGACGGGTCCTTTGGCTGAGAACTTAAATTAATTTGTATATTGAATTATAAAATATTAGCTATGAACACTAATGTAGATACATACAAATGCTTAGGGTTATGAACTGTTGCATTGCCGGCAGCCAGGTGTTATGTTGCGTTCCAGAATATGTTGGTGGGCTAAGAAGGGGTATCTTGCTTTTCTATGTTCCACATCAGTTTAACTTTTCTTTCGAATATTTTTGATTAAGGGTTGGATGTATTGTGAATGGCTGTGATTGTTGCGAAACTGTCGGTACAGATTACATTTTTACCTTCGGAGGATGTGATGCATTGCATATAGTCTTTTATGGTGTTTGCTTCTGTGGTAAAAACAGAGCATGGTGATAAAAGTAATCCATTTTTAATAATTTTCGGGTTCTCGGAAACCACTGCATAAGTAAGGCTGTGAAAATTTTTAACTCATTTGTGTAAACCAATTTCAATCCTTCTGATTTGATCACCCTTTCGCGTTGCATAAGGAATCATTTATATACCTCAGCGTTCGTGGAAGCTTTGTTTTCAGCTCATCAATTTGTCTAGATTCTATAACAGAAGAAGGTAGAGCCCATGGTGAGGGTGCTAATTTTCAAGAGTTTTGGTGTAAGGGATTATCAATTTCATGCACGTACTTTAGAAATTGAGCGTTCGTTTGTGAAGTGTGGCCGACGTCGTTGAGCAAATTAAGGTTAGAGCTTAGATATACCTTTGGTATCAGCGAAAAGGTGTTAATCTTTAGTCTTTCAGGTTGGAAAAACAATGTTGACACCATGTTTTCCTTATAAAATGCTATAAGACGATGGTTTAGACTTACCTTCTTATAATTGTCGGCCGATATGGTACCCTTTGTGAAAAATGGAGTAGTATTAAAGCCGCAAGTGTAAATAACCTGCCAGATGAATATTTTCTCGCTAAATTTTTTTATTACAATTATTGACACTGACTGGTTTCGTACAGACTTGGGGACCTGACAATATTCTTGAACATAGAATAATTTAGCAAAATTTTTTATTCGACGATATTTCTTTATGTAATTTGATATAGTATTATATAGTTTTGGTGCTTTCATATCATTTTAAGCTTCATCATGCTTATTATCCTTTCGGACGTAATTAAATAAAATTTCTGAACATAATCGAAGCTTACAATGTTACCAGAAAGGTCAATAATCTACTATATTCTACTAAATTTTCTAAACTACCGCCAGTTCGCCGTGCCTGTTAACACACTAATTTATGCGTTTAACAATTAAAACTGGTGCTTTGAGCAACATTCACCGGAATTTAGATTAAATTTTTTGCGCAAAACACAAAATTGCAAAATCAACAAAAACGGAATGTAATTGAGCTGCCAACGAAAATTAATAAAGACAAGCGCTAATAATTCGCCGTAACGCTGGGCAATGTGAAAAATGCTGCAACTACTATTGAAAAATGCGAAAATTTGGATTTTGTGAAAAGTTACGTATACGCCAGGGCACACATATTTCGTAGGTGATACTGGTAATTGTATTGGTTTATATATGCCACTGCGCTTTCAACGCTCATATCGGAGCTGCTGGCTTTGTTATCTATGCTTGTTGCAAATAACACGCACACAAACACACACACACACACATGCAAGCAGCCATAAAGGGCTGCAGTGTGAACATGTAAATGTCAATGCCACGCCCTGTCAACGCAACAACCGATAAAGTAAAGTAGCTCACGGCGCTTCACACTCAACTACATTGACAAATCGCGCACGAACAAGGCTAAAGCGACAACAACAATTACAACAAAGCGCTTTCACCAGTGGATTTGGGCGGCTGGTTTGGCTGTTGGAGGTGATGAAAATGTGCCTGTTGACTACAACACAAATACACACACATATATATGCATTGTTCTTCTTCTACTTTCCAATTGACTTCAATTTGGCGCTGCTGTTTTTGTGGTTGTTGTTGTTACTGCTAATGCAAACAATAAATCTGAACACTCATTGTCAGCCAAAATCAAAAACATAACTCAACGCTCAGCCGAGTGCGTTCGCCAGCGCTCCACGCTCCACGCTCGATCTATGTACTTTCTCTGCCACACACTCGCCGCTGCAACTTCAACTTCAACACGCGCAGCTCGGCGTTCGCTTGCGGTTGTGGCAAGTGCGTTGTGGTGTGGTTGTGGTCGCTTAAGCGAGCATTTGCTGCTGCAACAACGCAAACAGCTATTTCGGCAAATGTCGTGTGCAACAACAGCATCACAACAACAACACAACACACAATTGTGCCAAGTGCAATTGTTGTGTTTCGTTTGTTGGCAGCATTTGCATTTACAATACATTTGCGGCAAATGTAAATGCGCCATGCGCTGCACACTTGCAACGGTATGCCGTGTTGCATGTGGCAGCGCCGCGCCGTCTACGGAAATTCGCATGTTTCGGTGTTGCACAGCAGCACGCCCAGCTGCCAAAAGTGCATGCAACTACAAGTGCGCGCGCCTCCATACAAATTCAGTTGCAACAACACTTCATACACACACTACTTTCGTATTTATGTTGTTGTTGTTGCAGTCTCTACACATGCCAATGACTTCCGACATGCAGTTATTTGCCGTTTGCCGCCCGCCAGCTCGCCCCGCTACACTTTTAATGCACCGTGCGTCGCTTGCCACCCTCAGGTCCGAGTCTAGCATGTTGTTGTTGTATGTTGCTAGCAGTCGTTTGCTTTCGAGCGTTGCATTATAGTGTCGCTTGCCGTATTTATGTTTGCTTTTGGCTTATTTACTGTTTATTTGTCTGCCAGCATTTAGTGTTGTTGTTGTGTTTGTTGTAAAATATACGGCGTTGCTTTTAGTTATCACTTACTTGTTTTAAAGGTTTGAGTGCCAATTTTCTCTGTACACGTAATTGTAAAATTCGGAAATTAATTATGTGAGGTGAGTTCTTTATACCATTTGATCAAAATTGATCCGGACTGACACTGAAAAATTGCAATTTCACGTGTTGGAATACACATTTTGAATATCGCTCTGAAAATGGCGATTACAGGCATTATCAGGATTAATTCAATTTTGCTTGCACTTGTCATAAGCCTCGTATGGCTAAAGTGCCTGGTTGATCAGGATGACGAGACGAGTTGAAACTCGAGTGACTGTCTGTCTATACGTCCGTCGGGAAAAGCGATAACTGGAGTAAAAATAGAGATATCTTATTGAAGCTTAGAGCATGTTTTTCTTGACCGAAAAGAGAGAAAAGGTTGGTAAATGGGCGTTATCGGACCACTGCCACCTTCACAAATAGACATTAAGCGAAAACTTATAAATTGCCATAATTAAGCCGCAAATTAAGATACAAAGCTTTAATCTGGTAGAGCAAATTGTGATAACAAGGGACGTCTGTGGTTTGAAAATTAAAAAAAAAATTTCCTGGCCACTGCTAGATTTTATATACAGGTATGCTATTCAAGCCCAAATATCAGAACAGTGGATCCCATTGGTCAGTGTGTGAGATATAAAATTGAAATTACGGAAGAATCATTTCCTTAAACCATTATGTATGCATAATATGTCTAAAATGTGTTGAAAATACCTAATTAAAGATTTTCGAATTTCCAGCTGACTTTATACCAAAAACTACTTATTAGCCAATATGTGAGTTATCTTAACTAAATTGACAAAGCGTATTTTACTCCCAACGGTGCATCTCTGCCTCTAAACTTGATAGTTTTGGATAAAAATTTGCCTTGGCGCCTATATAATTTATACCAATAGTTATATTTTCAAATATTCGCTTCATGTTACTCCTTATACATATTTTGTTGATGGTATGTGAGATGTATGTGTATGAAACTGAAACAAAATTTCTTTCTGTTAATAATATGTAGAAAAAATGGTCAAATACCTATACCTAATAAAAGATTTTCAAACTTTGGCCTTATACCGTATATATTGGTCAATATGAAAGATATCGCAATACTAACTGAACGTACAATATTTGATGTACTCGTTAGTTTGACTGACGACCACAAATTGCTCAGAATCCAACATTCCAAGGACATCATTAAAGAGATTATTTGACCAAAAATCACATTTTAACCATTAACCACTCCCCGTATTCACCCTTCATGACACCGTGCGACTTCTTCCTTTTCGGAAAAATATAGAGGCCATTCAAAAGGCTAGCACTGGCGGCCATACCGGCCACCGAGCTGAAACACTCGTTCGACATGCTTTTGGACCATGCAAAAAACTGTATTGAAGCAGAAGGAGACTATTTTGAATAAAATAAATTGATTTTGCCGAAAAAACCATTTGTTCGGTTCTTTTTTTTAAAGTACTGTTTACTTTGGAACACCTTGTATATAATTTTTGTTATTCTAAAAACCTTATTCTATTTATGGTTTAGCGCTGAACAAGAATGGAGTTGGTTCAGACCTTGGTCTTAATCTATATATAATTGTAAAATTATATTAAATCACCTTTTGGACGTTTAAGAATGATTTTCTTTTGGATCTGTAACTAATTTTGAAACCACTGTGGGTGTTCTTAATCAAGCGAAAGTGTTGGTAATCAGAAGGGGCAAAGTTCGGGTTATTAATTGGGCCTCTAAGCCGGTTGAGGCAAATGTGCTTAGCCGCTATTTTTTTCAAAGAGCTTTTTACCAGATTAGCAATACGGGAGTATGGTAATGTTGGGGAATTATTAACTGGTGTTCGTTTAGCGAATTGTAGTCGCTAGTGTTCCCCATTGATGGTTTCATCTTTTATTGGAAGCTAATAATATAGCACGTCCATCTGATCTCACGAAATACAGAGCATCACTATGGCGTTGAGATTATTAGGCTTTGTCATTCATTTGACCAGATTATTAAAATAATTTTTTGCATTCACGAGTGTCATATTTAACAAATTTCGGCTGCACCGAAGCTATAATACCCTTTACAGTTGCAGTTTTTATGATATAAAGGAGTGGAAAAAGATCTTCATCTTGATTCGGATCATTCAGTTTACATAGCAGCTGCATGCTATAGTTGTCTGATGTTGGTTTCAACAAATAGGACTAGTTCGCATATAAATTGTGAGTACCCGGAAATTGTAAATAAAACGAAAATTTTTTAATTATTCATCAATATCTCTCGAAATTCGCACGATCAAGCATGACCAAAGAGCCCTGTCTACGGTACTCTTTTTGAAAAAAATACTTAAAATATTCACCAAAATCATTAGAACGAACTCGCGAGAGATGTGGAGCTCTTTTGTCATCTTTCTAACACTTGTGACTATTTTTGAAGGTCGAAGGTCGTCCTGAACAAGGCATGTTGCCAACGACATCTCGACCGTCTTTGAAAACTTTGTAGACTTGTGTTTTTGATAAAACTGATTCACCGTTAGCACTTTCAAATACTCATAATTATTTCGCACACGAAATTTGGTTAGAAATACAAAAATATTGTAAGCGGCTGCGGTAAACAAATTGGTTGATTGATCGCGCTCATATTTGAATACTGAATATACCCTGTTCAAAATATAAAAATAAATTTTTGTTGCGTTATGTCGAAAAGATGCACAAGGGCAGTAGCTTTCCAAAGCATGTTTGGAATATTTGAACAATAAAATAATTAGTAAGTTATGCCATCTCTTGGAAAGACACATGTATATAGTTTTAGATTCAATACTTTTCTTTAGCATTTTATTTTAAGAATCGTTTGCATATGTTTTTTATATCTACTTAGTTAAGTTAATAAACACTTATTTAAATATTTTCTTGAAAAGCCCGAATCTCTCCCACATTGTGAAAATTCAAGCACTGGTCCACATAATCGCCTAAGTCAAATGTGTGGAATTACAAGTTTTATGTGCTCCCTGAAAGCAATAATATTTCCTTGTAATCGTATTGTTCGACCATACCATTGTTGTTTGTTTCGATGTGCCGAGTCTGTCGTCGGGTAGGTCATTCGCAACGAGTTACTCAGTCGACCATTTGCTGCGAATGACAACATGAAACCGAATATTTTGATTTATTATCCCACATAACTGCTGTTGATGGCGCTAGAAAGTTGCAGTTGCGGGGAAGGTGAAGGGGCGGCAGGGGAAACGATGTCAGCAAATCAAAATCAAAATCAAAAGTGTACACATGTGATGACGCCAACAACAACAGCAACAAAATACAGATATTAACAACACGAAGGAAAGGGAGCTTAGAAAAACAAAAAAAAAAAACGAATTTACACAACAAACGCCAATGTTGAGTAATAATTTCTAACTGGATTTTGCTTACTACTTATTTTTGTTGTTGTTGCTGAAATTGCAACTGTGCAGTGACCGCACAAGCTGCATGCCACAAGCGCATAGCCATTTAAAATGTGGCCTTGATGGACGAAATGCGGCGGTGAGGAGGTGACACCCAGCATTTGTGTGTTTATGTAGACTTGTGTTGCTTTCAATGTGTTGCATGTAGAGTTTTAGTTGCTTGTTTGGCGTGGCGGTTCAAAGGGCAGCACATTTGCCCATATAATTCACATTAGCGCACTTCATGATTGGCGAGGTCTGTAATGAAAGTATAAATTACATTTAAACGGTGAACATGTGAGCGATTGTAATCGTTGCAACAAGCACTTGCAACAAGCACTCCAACGCGCGCCACTTCGGCAGCTCACCACTCACAGGTCCACCGACAGCGGACGGTCTAACGGTGTGCTACGAATGCGCAGCTGTTCACGATTTAATTCGGGTTGTTATTGCTGGCCACAAGTGTTGGAGCAACAACAACAACAACAACAACATCAATAACAGCAGCCACATTTGTTTTGCCCGTTGGTTGCAACGAATGCTGTGGTGCGGCATAAATTAGGTTAGAATTACAATTTGAATATGCTGGCTGGGAAAAACAATGCATTTCAAACACACACACACATACATATAAATACACGCTCATACACATAGACATGCATAAGTGTGTTTGAAAGCGCCAAAACAATTGTGGCAATAATCGAAAAACTGTACATCGCGCCAAAATCGCCATGTTGCATGGCTTACATATATACACACACACACATATACTTACACATATACATACATATATATACAAATATACTATATATTTGCTTGTATCTATCTGTGCAAGGAAATGGAAAATAAACACAACCACAATATTCTGCCACTTTGTCCCACTCACTTTGGCCGCCAACACATTTCTATGGTCATTGCTCGCATTTATCATTTTTCAATTTGGTCCGACCGTCGTCGGCCGTGACCAGCATCAACCGACCGTGTCCGCGCGCGCAATTCGCATTATTCTCTTGGCCAACTTAGCGATGGCAAGCATGTATTTTGCGCGCCATCATGCTTAACATGCTTGAACTGGTCAAAAGCTATGAAATCAGGTGGCAGCTGCTGTGGCATTGTTTTTAGCCGCATTTTGTGGATATTCTAAAATCAAAGCTGTGCTGTGGACATTTTTGGTTTGTTTATGTAAGAAATGTTGTTACTCATTACGAGTTGCAGGAGTTGAATTAAAAATATGTTAAATTGGTCTAGATCCGTTTGTAATGCTATTCAGATTTTATTGATTAACTGTGTTTTTATTAACATTTATAAAGCATTATGGTTTCGTGGATGAACATATTTCAAGTCTTCTCTTCGGATGCCTAATCTGTTGAACAAGTCTCAGTTTTGTCATTATGAGAGCAGACGCTTCGCTAACAGCTTTCCATTTCTCCGTCGACTTATATAATACAAGTTGTGTTCCAAAGTAAACAGGACTTTTTGAATCTAGCGCCTCTGGTGGCGCCATCTATATGTTGATTGGTGCATTAGAATTTGCTATCTTTATCGATCGTCCAGTGAGAATTTCATGACATTTCATTGATTAGAAGTGAAATTATTGCGTTTTAAGTGCCAGTATGTTTGTGTTATCGGTGCGAAAATGAGCTTCGAACAAAGAGCCAACATTAAATTTTGTTTTAAAATCGGTAAAACTTTTACAAAACGTTTCAATTGATGAAACAAGTTTATAGCGATGATTGCCTATCCTGTAGCAGAGTGGACGAGTGGTTTCAACGTTTTAAAAGTGGTCGTGAGGACATAAATGGCGATCAACAAGTGGGCCAATCAAGATCCGTGATCACCGGGAATTCCATCGAAACTCTGCATGAATTCATCAAAAATCAGCCGAAATTATCATTGAAATTCATGAAAATGGAATCGAACGTCTCCAAAACATCGATTTATCGCATTTTGACCGAACATTTGGGCTTATGAAAGGTGTGTGTGCACGGTTTGTTCCGCACAAATTGACTGACGACCAAAAATTGCTCAGAATCCAACATTCGAAGAACGATTATTTGACCAAAAATCACATTTTAACCATTAACCACTCCTCGTATTCACCTGATATGGCTTCGTGCGACACGTCTGCATCGAACTCCTGTTGCTTTCAGCTTCGCTTTCGCTTAGGAGTTCCGGCTCTCGGGGATCTAAGAGCTTTGACCGCATAGAGTGCCACAATAATAGCATGGAAATCCAACTTTGTGGCTAATTCTGCCTTTAGCACTGTGAAGCTAGTCGTGAAATGCTGCCCTCTGATGAGCATGATCGTTGAAAAATTTCCTTGCCAAAGCACTAAAGGAACGTTCGCAACTTGAAATAGAAAGGCTAAAAATATTCTCAAAGCGATGCAAATATTTGGTAAAAGTCTTCCTAATTTTCGAGCGCTGATGGTATTCGGTAAGTTGTATGGAGCAAGACGGGTTTCAAAATTTGCATCGTATATGTGTCTGAGTGAGAATAGCTTCATTGGACAACTTAGCAGGAATACATTTTTCAAAAGTTTTTTGGAGCTATAGTTTTTTTCTTACTGATAATAAAATCGTCTCGTCTACTACCTTATTCTGCCAATTTTAAATGATTTTGTTGGTGAAAAGTTTTCCTGAAGACAAGTTTGTGAACTGGAAACAACTGGAATATTGTTTTGGACAGGGCCACGACTATGATAGTAATATGAGCGGCAAATATGAAGGAGCACAAAATCATATCCAACGTAAAATTAAGTATGCAGTCCTTTCACCCTGGGCTGCACCGCTTGGTCGGAGTCGACTCTGCTGAATGCTGTAATCGAGCAATATTTTTTTGATGTCGTTCAAAAATCTTTCAGTAATTTCAGAAGCAGCACAACAAATTGGGAAAATTTTTAAATTAAAATACCCAATTCACAGCACTGTTATTCTATTAAGGTGGTCTGCCAGAATCGAAAAAAACGAAAAATCTTCTTAAGAATCTTAAGAACCTTCCAACCAAACCCCAAAATTTTTGGTGTTACCCTAACGGAGCACAATTCTTCGCCTATTGGCTACAGCTGACCGTTTCTGGGCGTTTGTCTCCTTCATAAAATATCCAATCCCCCATAAACACATAGCAAAGCCTTCCTGCCTGTCAATCCCGGTTTCGTCAATGCTTCCGCTGCGATTCGACTACGACCGTTTTTAGTTGACGTTGTCATAAGTGACTACCGTTTCATCATCAGTATCAAGTCGCTTCAGCATTGAATAGATTTTGTGGCGATTTAGCAAGAACTAACTGGAAACTAGATCCATGAGGTTTCTTTCGTAAACTGGTATGATGCCCAGTCTTTGCACTTTAAGTTGTTATTGTTGTTGTTGTAACGGCAAAAAATATCCTGTAGTAATTTCGAGGCATGATGACGGGTTGACAGTTCTTGGCTGGAAAAAAATCCGCGGCCGTTCCGATTACTTAGACCCGCCTGACTGTGGGAACGATGCTCATTGTCCACAGTGATGATCGCGCTCGATGATTTCTATTATCTTATTGATATTTCTTTTCAAAGTCTGATGCATCTTTCACCTTGAAATTCTGGCACGGATTCGAAGAAATTAAAATTGCATTTCTTGCGAGATACATAAACCAAGAACCAACAGTATAGGAAATTAAAAGACAACTTACTAAAGACACTTAGACACCGTCATGCAAAGCCTGATTCATATTAGAAAAATAATTCCATCTCTTCAAACGAACTTGTATACTCTAGTTGCAATTACTTTTGTCATCAATCGCTCGAAATATACCTAAAACATCATTAGGCTGAAATGCTTTCATTTAATTTGACTGTTATTTCCTTTTTACCAAGTGAACTAACAAAAAAATGAAAAAAAGAAGAAAGCCAAAAACATATAACAAAGCATTATACCGTGAAGATGCCGGAAGCTTTTAGCATACCAACACATACAATAATAGTGTAATACAGAATAATGCAAGCGAGGAAGAGAGCCAAGACTTTGTGGCAGCATTTTCAAGAATTTTTAATATTTTTAAAATTTCTTTTCGGTTATTAATAACAGCACAACAGACAATGCCACAGTGAAGAGCCGTGCAGAAGCAGCAAGGCAAAGAAGGCCTAAACATTGCCACAACAATGGGTGCAACGAATGCAAATAAAGCGCACAGATGATGATAATAGAGTGAAACAAATAGCCGAAAAGCAAATAAACTAACGAAAAAAAAAAAATAAATAAATAAAAAATAACATAAATGAAGATATAATCAAAATAATGCACGAAAGAAAAAAGTGGAAGAAGACGAAACAAATTCAAGTAAGGGAAGGCACAAAAGTGAGCTGGATATGCCTAGAAAATTTTTAATTTTTTTTTTGTCAGAGAAAGGGGGTGTCACAGAGCTGCTTTCGCAGCCGCGGCGTTTAGCGATGATGAGAAGCTGCATGGGCGCCACCACACACAAGCGCTTCATCTGCTGCCGCTTATGCTAATCTCACAAGTGGCTTTTGGACTGGATGAGTGTGGCATAAATGCAGCGACAGTTATGATGCGGCTGTGAGGCAGATAGACAGCACACCATTTGACATGCCACCAGTCATCCATCAGCTATTGGCATAACCAATGGTTTAGTGCGACACAAGCGCTGTACACACAACACACACACACACACACATGCGCGCAATCACTCATGCCACCAACTCGTCAACATTATTAACTCAAAATGTCATTCGCTGGCATGCGCTCATTCAATGAATTTGCTGCCGTTTTTTGTTGCTCCTGCGGCTCTTGCCCGGCCTGGGGGCTTTTATGCGCTTTTGTGCTGATGCAGCAACAAATGTTGCATGCAACATGCTCTTGTGTTGATGATGAGTACCAGTGCCGCCAGCAAAAGGTGGGCTGGGTAAGGCATGCAACAAACAAATGTGGCAAAGCCGCCTAATATCAAGTGCTTACTTACATACTTATCCATACTTATGCATGTATATGCTTGTGTGTGTGTGCGTGTTTGTGTGGTAAAAATATTAAAACTAAGCAGCGTTTTTGCCCTTCAAGCAGCGCCTGACATTTAATAAATTTTTTTTTTCGTAGAAATCTCGCAAATTGTGTGAGCTGAGTGCCGTGGCGGTTGCAAGCTCGCACACAGTTATATTTATTTGCTTGTGCAACTTGTAGATTTCTTTGAGTAAGAAAGGCGCTGCATAAAAATTCCAAGTTGAATTGAATTTCTACTACTTTCTAACTGTTCTTAGGCAAAAATCCGCATTTCCATTTCATTGCAATTACATATGTTTGTATGCGTATATATATATATGTGTGTGTGTGTTGCATGCTTAAATTCAACTAAACTCCTTTATGCATATTGCAAGTATAGCTCGGCTTTATGCTTTTTTGTCGTCACAAGCTGGCAGCCGCCTCGAGTTGTCATGAGGAGGAGGGGCAGGGGGGTAGCGCACTGCCGCTGGTTCGTAAGTAATCCCGCATATTTTATGCTCGCAAAATTATTTGTTTTGTCTGATTGCGGATTTGCAAAGTGCATCGTTTGCTCTGTGACTTTATGGTTGCAGACTTGGGAAATTATTGCTGCCTGCTGTGATAGCTCGCACAGCAAAATACTCCAGCAACGCAAACACAATCGCATTCTCATACTCCCGTGTGTTCTTACAGGTGTGTGGTAGATGTCCGCCGGCGTAGGTGTTATTGCTGATGATGTGCATTTCCGTGTTGGCGGCGTAAATTCCTTCGACAATCCAGCTTTTTCATGTTCGATATTTTCTGGCTTTTCTTTTTCTCCATTTTTCCTTGAGCAGCGTGCCCATTTAATTTGCGGCGCATATTTATAAGTGTCAGTGTAGGCTGCTGTCGGTTTTAAGAGATATTTTCGATTTTATTTTGTCGTGATCTTGAAACATCGTTGCTGTTATTAGAATGACTGGAAAATGTAATTGGTTGGTAGAGGTTACAGTTCAGCACGATGTTAAAATTGTAAGATCTAGTAAAGAGAAATTCATTATCTTTCTTATAGATGGCTTTAGTAAGCTGTAGCTTGTATCGTATAATTGCGCTAGTACCGCATTAGGCTTCAGAAGGACAAAAATGTCGTAGAAAGTTTTGCGATTATTTAACTGAGTATGATCTATGATATATATGGCAAGCAGGCTAAGCAGGAATCTGAGAAGCATGCTAGTACACTTGAGAGGGCCAAAAGGGTGCTAAGCGGCGCGAAAGTTGAAAGAACGGGGACAAACGAGTTCCAATCTTCGATCAAGGGGCAGAAGTCGCAAGAGATGAAATCATTCTTTTGCAAGAAGCCAAAGTATTGGTGCCCTTGTCAGCTCGGTGAAGCTTAATGTGCACGACTGTAGCAGAAGAGATGCACCCATCTCCCATGATAAATGGAAGCGGTTACCTTTCCTCTTTCTTTATGAAAAAGTGTGAGGGAAGTATGTAAATGAGTAAGGTTCGAGGCGGTGGTCCAATCGGATCTCACGCTGCGTCTTTGGGCACATGTCTGGAAGTCTCCACCCCGGAAATACTTAAGCCCTTCTCTTCGCAATCAAGACTAAAATTATTATGCCAATGAAGACCGAGGAAGCATATCGGCAAGCGCTGATACTTCTAAATAAGGAGTTGCTTGCTTTTCTCAGTGTCGCAAAGGGGCTATAAGCTATGGTTCCGAAAAGGTGGTCCACAAGATACTTTTGACGGCAGATAGGGTGGATGACCCGCTGCCTCTAGTCTGGTACAAGGAAAATGGAGAGAAAACTAAAATTGAGATCGACTCTACCTTTTCGGACTAGGCGAGAACGGGATGGTGAGTTTACAGACTCGCCTTCAGTCAGCAATATGTTGTATAACACATGGTAAAATAATATAGAAATACCCTCTACGGAGAAGAAAGCACGAAATAATATCAGTTTTGCATGGAATTGTCATAAGATCGATTCAGAAGGAAGGCAATGCTAATACTAATATTAATCACCACAGACAACAAATAATCAATTAGAACCATGCATTGACCAAATTGAGAAGTCCACGATCTATAATAGTAATTCAAAATTAAAATTTATTTGGCAAAATTCTTTTTTTTTTTTATTCAACATGGTTGCTTTCATAACCTTAACCTTAAACTTTTCAATACCATTTTTATAGCACAATTTTTATTATACTCTTGCAACCTGTTGCTACAGACTACATCTAAAGATATTTTCCTTGCTTTAATTATAGCAAATAGCAAGTGTATAAAATTACCGGTTGTATTCGAACTTCGCCCGTATTTACTTGTTATGCCTAAAAATAGGTCTCAGTTTCCAAGATCACCACTGCATTCGACGAAAATTTCTTGCCACTGAGCATTCTTTTGAGATCTGAAAACGCGAAATAGTCACTTGAGGCCATATCAGGAGAATACGGTGGATTCGGGAGCAATTCGAAGCCTGGATTTTTGCCATCGTTTTTATTGTCTTGTGACACAGTGCGTTGTCTTGGTGAAACAGCACTTTCTTTTTCTTTAAATGCCTCCATTCTTCGGCCATTCCAACTACTCCTAAACGGTCCAATATCACCCACTTTGCACAGATCTTTCACATGCCCAAATGTTCGTGAATGAAATGACGTATACGTTCAGCTGATATCTCCAGAGTACTTGCTATCCAGAACAACTTTAATAATACCAATCTGTAAAGTTTTTGCTTAAACTAGTTTTTGCTTAAACTAGTTTTTTTCCTTCAAAAGAAAATATTTTGTCAACTTGTGTCCTTCGGTAAAATTTCCTTTTATCCATTTCTTTCACAATAACAAAAGTTGCTTCACTCAAAATGATATAATTCACAAACTTATGATCCTACAGCTGTCAAAATATATACATACATGCGCCTTCTGAAGGTTAGGGCTAACTAAAAGTAATATGGATTTAGTTAGTTTATAGTAGCGCCATCTATATCTTAGGCCGGGTACTTGTCAATACCTGTTACTCTCCGAATAAATTGTTGAGATCTTACCATCGTCTTGCAAATTGACCAATCAAAATCGGATATTATAGCTACGATGCTATGAAATATTACGAACTTAACTTATTATATTTTGCAATTCTATTTCAATTGTATCTAATTTTGGCCACAAAATCTTGGATTTCATTGATACGGTTGTAACAAGTAACAAATCTCTTTGCCATCACCAAACAAAATGCTGTTTCTTTTTCCAATTATTTTGCCGCATTGTTGCAGATTTCAAATTTTCCAATCGAACAGTTGCATTTTGCTTGACCGCGGCACACAAAGTCTTTGTGTATTACCTTGACAGGGCAACGCAAATCCTTGGTTAAACATTTTGCTTGTGACCCGCCACCGCTCAAGCTGCACACCTTGCCTCACCTGGTTGCTTGTCAACAATTGCTGGTTGGGTTTTTTATTGCTACGTATTAGTTTGTTGTTGGCACTTATTTTTGTTGTTGTTGTTGTGACTTATTTAGTTGTTGTTGGATATATTTTGGTTGTTGTTGTCACATAATTTTTTGTTGTTGTTGTTGCGAATTTTTGTCGTTGCACAGATTTTTGTTGTTGACACTTTTTTGTTGTTGTTGCACATTTTTGTTGTTGTTGCATATTTTTGTTGTGGCTGCTTATTTTTGTTGTTGTTTTATGTTTTTGTTGTTGCTGCATTTTTTGTTGTTGTTGTAATTATTTGGTTGTTGCTGCATATTTTTGTTGTTGTACATACTTTAGTTGTTGTTGCTTATTTGTTGCTATTTTTCTATTTTTCTCATTTTGCTGCTGATTTTGATTTTATTTGCTTCGGAACTTGTTGTTGTTGCATAAAGTAGCAAATTATTGTTGCCGGTCGCTGGCCAATTGCGCTTTGCAATTTTTCGTCTCAATTCTCTTGCTTTGTTGTTCAGTGAGTTTTTTCGGCCAATCACTCGCCGGCCAAACGGCAAAGCCAAACAATGCAGCAAGCATGGCAAGCCGGCGCAACAGCTATTTTTTCCTGTTATCGTTGTTGTTGTTCATTGCTGAGTTGTAGGTTGTGACGCGTTTATCAGCGCTGCCCATCGATCTTCTGTTGCTGATGCTTTGCTTATGGCGCACGGAATTGTGCGACAATTTGTTGTAGTGTTGTTGCTGTTGTTGTGCTGTCGCATGCCTGCAACTGCCAGTTTGCCAATTTGGTAGCCGATTGCCGCGACCGATTCAATTGTGCGCGCATATTGAATTCAATTGTGTATAATTGAATTGTTTGCCACTGAATTGAATTCGATTTGTTGTTGTTGTGGTGTTGGTTGCTGCTGTTCGAGTGCGTTGAAATGCGGCTAGTTGAGCGTGCAAATTAATTTACTAAATATTTAATTTGTTGCTTTTCGCAAGTGCGCATCTCGCAGCGTGCCACAAATGGCATGTATATGTGTGGGTATGTGTGTGTATGAGTGTGGCATGCCGTTGGGCGCGGTGTGCCGTATCAGCGTTCGTGAATTATGCTGCTCATTTGGCGGTGCTCGTAAGCTGCTCGCCGATAAAATCTACAAATGTGCAGCTCAATGGCGTATTTCCATGCCGCACTTACAGCGCTTGCCACTCGAGTGGCAGCCGCGAAACGCGACAAAAGTATCGCCAAAAAAGAATATACGAGCGACTAATTCAGCGTCATTGAGATTGGCTTTTCGCTTTGGAATTACCAATTTGCAACAGTTCTTTTTTCGCACGTTTGCGCAACGCCTCTATGAATGTGTGAGTGTGTGTGTGTGTGTATGGGTTTGGTGTTGACTTTTGGCTTGTGGCAAGCAACAGCCATTTGCCACTTCACGCTTATCGCACGCTACATCACCGCCAGGCGTTCCCTTGCCACAGTTAGCGCGCGCTGCGCCATTGCTTTGATATGATCGCACACAAACACTCATATACACATACAAATATACACCTATAAACACTCTCACATACAGATATGCATATTCTCGTCATGCTGCTTCACCATTCCTTTCGCGTTCGCATTCTTTTTATATGCAAAATCGCAGATTAAGTAAACAGTTTCGTCGGCGCCACGTTGCAAGCCGCCTCACTAACGGCACTTGTGCGCTTGTTTGTCTGCGCTGATTTCGTTGGTATGTAGTTGGTTGTGTAGTTCAGCTCGTCACGCGAAAATTTGCCAGTTTAGCGGTTTTTTTCATTCGCCCACTTAATGGATATAACAAATTTATGCACTTCCGCATCCGCTTTCACACATTTCGCACGTTCCACGTTGCCACCTTTTCAGCGGCTAACTGATTTACTTGTGATTTGTCACAATGAGTTTTCACACCTCGTTCCCTCCTACCCCGCATGCTTTATTGTCGCCTACTCCGCGTCGTTGGAAATGCCGTTAATGCATTGGCGCAGCGAAAGTGTTGACAATGTGGCACATTCAATTGCCATATTTTGTCAATTGTTTGCTTTGTATTTGGAAATTTATTTTCCATGTTACGACAAGGTGCTTAGCGCATGATTTCGAGCTTTTCGTTACAAATTTTAATTTGATAGCTTTTTATAGAAATAATGATGTGTTTATTGATTTTTGTGTTATTTTGAGAGCTTGAGAGGGCTGTTGAGGTGAGGGAGCAATCGAATTTTAGCTTGCTTGAAAAAGCGAATCCAGAAGCCAGAAGGCGATCATCAGAAAGTGAAGAAAATTGCTGTTTCCAAAGCAGTATTTTGCTTCGTAACATGATAACAAGAACTGCTCAAAAAACTCAGTTCCAGAAAATGAAAAGACTTTTAATAAGTACACATAAGCTGATTTGATTTCACGAAATAGATACAATTTTAAATTTCGACTTAAAATCAAACAAAAACAAGTAAGGAAGGGCTAAGTTCGGGTGTCACCGAACATTTTATACTCTTGCATGATAAAGTGATAATCGAGATTTCATTATCCGTCATTTACATTTTTTCAAATACCGTATTTGTGTAAAGTTTTATTCCGCTATCATCATTGGTTCCTAATGTATATATTATACAGAGAAGGCATCAGATGGAATTCAAAATAGCGTTATATTGGAAGAAGGCGTGGTTGTAACCGATTTCACCCATATTTCGTACATGTCATCAGGGTGTTAAGAAAATATTATATACCGAATTTCATTGAAATCGGTCTAGTAGTTCCTGAGATATGGTTTTTGGTCCATAAGTGGGCGACGCCACGCCCATTTTCAATTTTTAAAAAAAGCCTGGGTGCAGCTTCCTTCTGCCATTTCTTCCGTAAAAGTTAGTGTTTCTGACGTGTTTGTTAGTCGGTTAACGCACTTTTAGTGATTTTCAACATAACCTTTGTATGGGAGGTGGGCGTGGTTATTATCCGATTTCTTCCATTTTTGAGCTGTATATGGAAATGCCTGAAGGAAACCACTCTGTAGAGTTTGGTTGACATAGCTATAGTAGTTTCCGAGATATATACAAAAAACTTAGTAGGGGGCGGGGCCACGCCCACTTTTCCAAAGAAATTACGCTCACATATGCCCCTCCCTAATGCAATCCTTTGTGCCAAATTTCACTGTAATATCTTTATTTATGGCTAAGTTATGACACTTTATAGGTTTTCGGTTTTCGCCATTTTGTGCGCGTGGCAGTAAGCCGATTTTACCCATCTTCGAACTTAACCTTCTTATGGAGCCAAGAAATACGTGTACTAAGTTTCATCATGATATCTCAATTTTTACTCAAGTTACAGCTTGCACGGACGGACGGACAGACAGACATCCAGATTTCAACTCTACTCGTCACCCTGATCACTTTCGTATATATAACCTTCTATCTGACTCTTTTAGTTTTAGGACTTACAAACAACCGTTATGTGAACAAAACTATAATACTCCCCTTAGCAACTTTGTTGCGAGAGTATAATAAAATCCAATGTAGCTTGATTATGATTTCACACCGAAGCAGCAGCAAGTAAGACTTGAGAGAGCGAAGTAGTTGCAACGCTTGGCCAAAAGCGGTCAAATTCGGAACATTGTGTTTTCTGACGAAAAAATTTTTCCAATTGAGCAATTCGTAAATTCTCAAAACGATAGGGTTTACTTGACCGACCGTTCATACGAGAATCTAAGTCATCGGTTGGCCACCAGGAGGCAGCACCCGCCACAAATAATGGTTTGGGCCGCTGTCACCGCAGATGGGCGCTCTCCAATTGTTTTCATCGAGCCTGGCGTCAAAGTAAATACGACATATTATCAGGAAAGTGTTCTGGAGGCTACTTTGAAGCCGTGGACAAACAAACATTTCGGTCGCAAACCATGAACGTTTCAACAAGACTCAGCACCGTCTCACAAAGCGCGAGTGAACCAAGAATGGCTGAAAAACAACGTTCCGAACTTCATTACGACCACGCAATGGCTCTCGAATTCACCAGATGCGAATCCAATGGATTATTATCTCTGAGCAATTTTGGAGAGCAAGGTCCGAACTAAAAAATACACCAGTCTCGAGATGCTGAAGAAAGCCATTGTCCGTGAGTGTGCCAAAATACCGGCAAGTCACATTCGGGCAGCTTGCAATTCGTTTTTTGACCGTCTCAAGGCCATAGTTAAGGCAAAAGGTGGTCATATCGAGCAAAGGTGAATTGGTCCTGAATTTATGATTATTTTCACACATTTTGCACTTTAAAATAAATAAAAATAATTTTCCAAACCGAATTTATGGCTTCTTTAATTGGTTACACTTCGAGTGCCCTGTAGAGTTGTATAAAATGCATGCAAATAATATTTCTTCGCTGGTATTAAATAAAGTGAAACATAATAATATTCGTATTCTGGGTGACTTTAGTCTAAGCAATATTGTCTGGTCCGGTTGTTCCTATAGTCCTGCTCTCATTCCCTCCAATTTTTCGTATTCTCAAGAATTATTTCTCATTGGTAGCCTGCTAAGTCTCAATCTGATTTAAATCAATTCATATTCAAATAGTCTTGATCGATTTCTTGACTTAGTCTTCTTAGCGATAATTTAAAATGTAGGTTCCTTGCTAGATTCTCTTCAATTACTCCAGCTACCATTCATCATTCTCCGTTAGCGTTTGAGGTGGATAGTTTTTATCGCTTAAATCTTTTGACGGGCTTGGTTTTAATTTTGCATTTTGTGATTTTGCAAGACTCAACAATCTGCTCATTGAATTTAAATGGAATGATTTACTTTCTGAACCAGATATTGCTAATAGTTTTTCCATTTCTAAGAAACCAATTCAAGAATTTTGTCGTTATAATATCCCAGTTAAACTTATTTCAAACTTATTTGCTGAATTCTTCAAATAAAATTATGTACACGATGAGTCTGGAACTACTTATACTTTTTCTGCTAATAATTTTACATTCATAAATTTTGACACTCTGTGTCTTTCGCAAGATGATATGCCAAATGCTATTTGTGATATTAAGCCTTCTTTCAAATTGGATCTGGATGGGCTGCCGCCTGTACTTATAAAAAATTGTCTTGCCTTAGTATATCTTCTCATGCTTCTTTTCAATAAGTCTCTGCCCTCTGGGAGTTTTATTTCAGAATTGAAATTGAAATGCATTACCTTTAAGGATAGAAAGGATGTAGTCTCAATTACAGGCCTATTTTATAAACTTCCTACTATTTCGAAAAGTGTTCTGTTAAAAATAATAATCTTTTTGCAGTAAAATCAATAATTAACGTCAATCAGCATGGGTTTTTGTCTCTGGTCGCTCCACTTTGTCATATTGCGCGGTTTTTAGCGATTATTGCATATCTGCCTTCTCCGCTTGATCTCAAGTAGATTGCGTTTACACAGATTTCTCTAAAGCCTATGATAAAGTTTCACACAATATTCTATGTAATTAAAAAAAATCATCTTTAGGTTTTCACTCTGTCTTCTTGCAGTGGATTAAGTTATATTTGCAAAAAAAAACGGTGTGTTGTTATTGTCGATGGGGTGTCATCCGATTCATTCATTGCGTCTTCGGGAGTGCCACAAAGAAACGTTTTAGGTCCTCTTCTCTTTGTGTTGTTTGTCAGTGACATTTCCTGTTGTTTCTCTTTTGCTAACTTTCCAAAGATGTAATTCAATTTCAATGTGATATTGATAGTTTTTATGATTAGTGCCTGAAATCGAAGCTTTTTCTGAATCTAGATAAATGTTCTAAATCACGTTTGGCAGGCATCTTACCTTCTAGTTATAATATTTCAAACTGCAACCTAAAATGCGCAACTGAAATCGAAGATCTTGGTGTAATCTTTGATTTTCTTTCATTAATCACATCAACTATTTCACTTCTAAATCATTCTCTGAGCTCGGCTTTATCTGTCAAAAATGCTTCCATTTCATGGATTTTTCATGACGACCTTTGAAACTCAAAACGAGGGTCATCACGCCCGCGCCTTATTTGCCAGATTTGGTTTCTTGTGACTTTTTTCTGTTTTTGAAACTGAAAAGTCAGTTTCCGGCAACGCGCCATTTGCCTTTGACAGTTATTCGCTGAAGTCACTGAAGGCCGTCCCATCCGAGATTTATAACTAGTTAATGGAAAATCGTATTAAACGTGGTTTTATTGGCTCACAAAAGCATAATAAATAATTGTACTAAAATACTCGCATATGTAGTTTGTCGTCAGTCTGGGTCAAATTTGAGTAGATGGTTAAGGTGGGACGCGAATATCAGGCTTCTGTTTGTGGTCGAGTTTATCTTTGGCCAACATTTTTATGAAGTATTGTTGGCTCAACAAATGCTGTGTTTCGAGGAAACATATGCCAAGAAGATTTAGCTGTCGCAGTCTAAAAAAGTGGAGCTTCTATAGGGCCAAAATTGTCGGTTGGTAATCTTCGAGTCTAACCCTTGTGAAAAATTTTAATTCTCTAATATTTAAAAGCTGTTTAATATTTATCATGGTCAAAAATAATTGCACTATTCTAGAAATCTCTCAAAATACAAAAGGCGAAAAGACTTCGTATCAGAATCGGGTTGCTTCGGCAAGCCATGGAATAAAAAAAAGAATTAATAACTAAATATGGCAGGTCCATTTAAGAGCTATACATATGTATGTGTAATGCAATGAGCAGTGAAATGAATACGTTGACAAAAAATTTGGCAACATGATATATTTGCACAAGTAACTGCATATCTTCGTATAACCAATACATATGGCAGCATACCTTGGTCTCGTGTGTATTTGTATGGTTTGCACATTTTAAGGGACACGACCATGACGGCGACAACAACAGCTAAGCCAGCGTAAAAATTGTAATCAGCGTGGGAGTAGTAAGTAATCAAAAGATGCCGTCGCATGCCACACGCATAACACGAAGATGCAACGCAACGACAATGACAGCAACGACCACAACGACGACGACGACGATACGATGATTACTCGCATGCACACACACACTCATGCAGCCAAAAAATGAACAGTACACGAAACGAGCGTAAAATATAAACGGAAGTGTTCACGAACGCATTTACAGAGAGAACGAGAGAGCGTAAAGGAAAGAGGGTGCACACGAGAGCAAGAAAAAGGGTGCGAAAATGAATCGGAGAGTTGATATTGAGCAGGAAATCATGTGATTAAAAGGGCGCATGAAGTTACAACTACAAGTAAATCTTCACTACGAGTACAATAACCGAATGATGGCACAATGTGCTCGTTGTTATTGCACTTGACAAGTGCGAAACGCTGCGAGCGCATGAATTTCAGGGGAAACATGAATTTCGCAGTGAATAAAATACATTGCACTGCGATGAATGTTGTTGCGCGTAAACGAAGTTCATGCACAGAAACGAGCTACGTCGATAAGTGAGACGACTACATACGAAGTATGACGAAGCCACAGTTATAGTACAAGCGACGTGTTTAGAGTCTGTAAGAGTTCATTTGAGAGCTTGTTGGGGTTAGAAAAAGCTTTGTTATTATGTGTGAGGGGAAAACTGAGTTGAGTCACAATTGTGAGTGAAGGGGAAAATGAGTGCAAATTGAGTGCTAACAACTATTAAGCAGCTTTCTTGGGACTTGGCAGCGGAGTTAAACAGCAAAAGCTCACAAAATGTTGATTTCAAATGAAATTACAGTCAAGCAAATGAAAGAAAGTTATTTTCACGTTTTAGAAAATATTTTTTTTTTCGATAAATATAAGTACTAAATATAAATATAGCAATTGCGCAACACTTTGAGTAATTTTTAGCTTAGCAATTAGCAAGTAAATCCATATTTTTGTTAATTTATATTAACTTACGAACAATATTAGAATTTATAATTTGTAAGACACTCCTTTATTTCAAAAATACACATAAAGGTTTGCTTAAATAAAACATTTCTATAACATTTCTTTGCAATTGACAAACAAAATGATAAAAAATGTATTTTGCTATAACGGGTTTTCTCCAAAATCCGGTTTTGAAAGCTTTTTGTTGAAGCCTGATCTCACTTCCACAGTTAATAGAGGTTTTGGAATTTATTCTCATACCACATAACAGTATTTTGGGCAGAGGCTAAAATTTTACTCATAAAGACTTAAAAAATTTTTGTAGTAAATGAAGTAAGCAAGCACAGAGAACTTTCCTACAATTTAAATCACGCAAAATAACTGTTCTTTGTACCTCAAAAACCAAACCATCCACTTCTTTCGCACATACTTCCACTTACAACTCAAAATATCAGGCGGCAAAGTACACTGACCGCTACCGTTACATCGAAAATTCTAAGTTTCAGCAAAACCGAAAGCCCAGCAGCTGAAAATTGAGTGAAAGCTCACACGCAGAGCACGAAAGCTGCATGGCGACTGGTCCTACAATCCACACAGCATCCAAGACGCGCTCGCATTCATCGCCTACTACCGCGCCGCCCAACCCGCTACTTGCTTACTACAACCAATTTTTTTGCATTAACTTCCTTCTTCCTTGCTTTCGTACTTTTGCTTTTATTGTTTTTGCATTTTACTTTGCCGCATTTCGTGTCGCCTTCGTTCGTCTACTGCCGTTATATATTGTGTGCGCTAGCCTCGTGTGAGCGTGCAAGTAAGTTGCATTATTGTTGTTGTTGCTGTTATTTTAGCGACGCTGAACGCATCTGCTGTCTTTGGTTTTTTGCATATCCCCACCCGATCGGCGGGTTCATCGGTGGCGCGGCCGAGTGTGTGGCGCATATAAAAACGCCCGCAAACGCAAAATGTCTCTCATAAGTGAAAATTCTTGCGTGCAGTGTGTTCGATGATTTGTCGTTCGCTTGTTAGCTGCTGCCGTTATTTCCCTACTGTAGACGCCGTTGCTGCCGCCGCTGCTGTTGCACCAAAGACCAATGGACCATTTGGTTTAGTGTTTGCTTTACTTTTATAAATATAAACGCAATTTTTGTTGTTGTTGGTTGGTGGTGGTTGGAGTGTCAGTTGGTTGCTGTTGCTATTGCTGTTGTTGAGGTACGTGAGGTGTTGCGTGCTTTACGGCGCACGCATACTAAGGCAAGCGTACGCATGTCAAGAGACTGCGACGATCGTGACAAAAACAAAAACAAATGTAAAAACAATATGAAAGCCACTTATAATTATTAAAATAAAAATAAAAACAAAAACAATTAAAAGCAAAAAATAAGTACTAATTAAAAAAATTAATGACTTAATTAAAGAAAAAAATACTAAAATTAATTAAACCAATTAATTAATGGAAATAGTTAATAAATTAAATATAATTAAATTTAAATCAATTTGTACTAATTATTAGACAATTAAATATTAAATATTTTTTTTAATTAATAAAAGAACAATTTTAACAAAAAATTCCTTCATTAAAGAAAAACTATAATATTAAAATCAATTAAACTAATTAATTTATAAAAATAATTGAATAATTTAAATATAAATACATTTAAATAAATTTTTATTAAATATTAGACAGCTAAAACAGAAAACAGTTTTTTTTGTAAATTAATAAAGATGAAAATTACAAAAAAAAATTTAAAAACATAAACAAATTTTTAATAAAATAAAAATTGTCTATAATTCAATATAATAAAACAATCAAAAATAATAAATGTTTTTTTAAGAAAAAGAATGCGACTTAAAAATGTAATAAATTCTACAATAAAATATTAACTTTCAATTAATTAATAAAATAAAAAATAATATCTTTCAACTAAATAATAAAACAATAAACAAAAATTAATAATAATTCAGCATTATATTACAATAAAAAAAATATTTTGTTTCAGAAAACGAATTGAAAAACTCAATTCAATAAAAAATATTAATATTTTTTTTAGAAAACGATTAGAAAAATCCAATAAATACTAAAAAGATACAATTTATCAGCTCATTAATAAAAAAATACAAGAAAAAAACATTAACTTCGGCTACCCCCAAGCCATAATAAACTTCACAAATTCGAAAGATTGCTTACAAGAGCTTTGATCGGTCAGTTTGTATGGGAGCTATGTGCTATAGTGGTCCGATGTCAGTCATTCCGATTAATGAGCAGCTCCTTTGTGAGAAAAGAAGGGGTCCAAAACTTCCATAAAGCTGATCATTTGCATATATACTCTATAGGGTCCCGAGATTTCGTTTTCGGTGTTACAAGCTTCGTGATAAAAATATTATACCCTGTTCAGGGGTAAAAAAAAAAAAACAAAATACTATAACACAAAATGTTAGAAATATTATTTTTTTATCAAAATTTAATGGTCTGATTAAAAATAATAATGAAATAATCAAAGAAGTTTCAGTAAATATATATTCCTTGCAGTCGTGAGTATACAGTAAGCGATCCTCGTGTAACATGAGCGGGCTCAGCGCACAGTTATGCTGTAAAATTTAGTGAAAGTTCTGTCTTAAAATCATATTTCAATTGCATATAATTATAAAAGAACTGCAAAAATTGTAGTTAATTTTTGTTGCTACAGAGATCAGTGATAATTGTTGTTACTCATACGCACTGTATGCCAACGTCAAGTATGTAAACATAATGTAGTTTTATACATATTGTTATTCTTATGAGCAATGCCGATCTGCTTCAAGGATAATATTTATTTTTACGAGTTTTTTCTTCCAAGATTGCTGAAGATCACTTCTTTCAAGTTATTTTGAGCGATTATAGTTATTCCAGAAGCATTCATATTTACTGCAAATGCTATTACCGGATAGTGCAACGTTTCTAAAGCCAACAGAACAACAGCACTAAAAATTATTGATAAAGTAATAAAGAAAGAATACAAGTAACGGTTAATTACCAATCATACATAATATAAATTTGAATTTTTTTAAGCAAAATATTAAGTTAGGTTAGCCTGATAGGCTCGTAAGCCACGCATAGACCAGTTTTGGAAACGAAATTATAACCCAACTATGAACAATTTTTAATCTACTTATGCTTTACATATAAAATGCTAATGCGAAAATTATATAAGATACAACATTAAAGCATGTTTTAGAGCAAACTTCAGTAAATTTAACGACTCAAATGTTGTTTCACGAATTCTGAGTTTTTGATTTTTTATAATTTTATTCAGAAAAACTAAACAAAACAAGTTTTATGAAAAATCACGATCTTTAAACAGGTTTTCATACATTAAGACTCATTGAATCTTCAAGACACTTCAAGAGATCTCAATCTTAAAGAAAAAAATCTTAATCTTAAAGCTAGCAAAGTTAATTGCGAATATTTTATATTGAAAACTAACTGCGGTTACAATTTTCTACTTAATGTTTAGGTTGTTCTAGTAATACTTAAAAAATAAAACAAAATTAAGAAATATGTAATTATAAAAAAATAAAAAAACCAAAATAAAATAAAAAAGCGAAATAAATAAAAAAATAAATATTTATAAGAAAAATAAAAAGCTAAAATAAAATAAAATAATTAATATATAATATAAAAGAAGGTAAAAATTAAAATAATAATATAATAATTAATGCACTTTTAATTTCCTGTTAATTTCTAACATTCAGTATATGTATATCACCGGAAAGGCATTTGATTTTTGAAAATATGTATTTAACTTTTGTCTCAAGCTGTCATTTAGCACATACGTAAAATAGTATATCATTCATTATATCTAATCGCTCTTGATGATTGGCTGCTTATTGGGCATTCACAGCTAACCTGAGACCTTAGACCGTCTACAATGCGCCAATTATAATTCTTGTTGGCCTGAGCTCTGCCTAATACTTATGGTTGATCATATTTGTGAAATTTATTTATTTTATTTCAAACTTAATACAAGAACTGCAAACTTTTTTCGAAATAAAATTTAGTAAGAAAAAATTGTTATAAATTTGTAAATTCACAGTGAAGCCTGACTTTTTCCTTTTTAGTAGCATACCGTAGTGAATATAATAACGTGATATTGCAAGGCAATGGTTCTTTCATATTTAGAGAAACAACTTTATTGTTTTAAATTGTTTTTCAGATGTGTTTATAAAGACGTTTAGAATTTGATTGTTTTCCAGAAGTGTTTATAAAGGCCTTTACTATTTTGATTCATCATTTGAGAAATATTCGAAAATAGTTTCGAATTAGTTTTAGCGTTTAGAGAGAGCATTCCCAGGCTTAACTCTTATATTTCTTCCACACGTGAAGGTTCCAGTTTACAATTTACCTGAAAAGGGTACCAATTTACCTGCTTTCTCTAAAATAGCAATGCAAAGTGAGCTTGGAAATTTGCCGTTTGAAGTATTCAGTGCATTTTCCTGCATTTTATACAATCACAAATGTTGAATAATAACAATATTTCGTTTACATAAGTGTTTTAAATTTCTTGTGCTGCCTCAGTTTGCAGCTTTGTCGCTCGAATTCATTATTGTATTATATATATTTTTTGTAGAAATCAGTAATCGTTTAGCTGGCGCTTACTCAAATATGTTACTCATACGCATACGCGTACTTCTGCATCTATTCAGCATATAGTATATGCTGCTCTAGTTTGAAATAGTTGTACTGAAGCTGTATTTATTTCTCATAAAATGGTGACCATGTGTTGCAATTATTGCTTTATGATTAAAAGTTCTGAATTAAAACTTTGGATTTTATTAAAATTTAAGCGCTCAAAAAAAGTTTAGGCGAGCAGCCATGCTTAGAAGGGCAAATATATGTATATAATTGAGTGCTTAGAAAATTGGAAGAAAATATTTAAAAAATAAGTGTTATGAACCGGAAGATTTTTTTTATCGAAGATTAAGTGTCTCTTGAACAAATTTTAAGAAATTTTTTTATTAAAGGTGAATTTTTTTTAGAAATCAATACTTTTGGTTGTTTTACATTGTTTAAAAAATAAGGAAAACCGTTAATATGTGATGGAAAATTTTCAAAAGATATCTGATAAGAAGTGGATGATTTTTTTAATAAAATTTGGAATTATTTTGTTATCAAAATTAAATTTTTTTTTTTGAAAAAAAAAACAAATAATTTTCGTTTTTACTGATTATATAGAAATTTAAACCAAATCGTGTAATTATGAAGAAAATGTTCCAAAAAATATATGCTATGAACAGAAAGCTTTTTTAATGAAAATTTAAGAATTTTTTTTTATCAAAGGTGAATTTTTTTCGAAAAGCAATACTCTTGGTTGTTATTCATTGTCTAGAAAATTAAACAGAATTGTTTATATATGAAGGAAATATTTCAAAAATATCTGAAAGTGGATGATTTTTTTTTTGTAAAATTTTGAGTTATTTGTTTTTTATCAAAACTAAATACTTTTTTTTTTGGAAAAAAATATTTCAAATCCAAATATTTCAAAAAAAAAAATTATCTGCTAAGATTTTAAATAATTTTTTAATGAAAGATTAAAATATTTTTTTATCAAATCCAAATATTTAAAAAAAAATATCTGCCAAGATTTTAAATATTTTTTTATGAAAGATTAAAATATTTTTTTATCAAAAATAACGATTTTTTTATCAAAGGAAAAAAGCTCTTTTTTCAAAGTTTCCGATTTTTTTTATTAAAGGTTTGTTTTGAAAAATCAATAGATTTTGTTGTTACTGATCGTCTAGATTTTGAATAATTCATGTGGAAAATATTAAAAAAAAATGTGGCAAAACCTGAAATTTTGTTTTTCAAATTTTTTTTTTGTTTTGGAAAATTAATTGTTTGTCGGAAATATAATTGTCTAAACGCTATAATTTAAATTTATTATACATAAAGACAACAATAACAATCATTTCCATAAATAGCAACACCTGCATAGTTCATAAAACAACCACATACACCCACACATACGCATAAATTGCCAAAATACCAGCACTTTTACATTTTGGCGCGCACTGTAGTGGCATGTTGGGTATAAATTTCATTGCTCTGTGTGTGTTTCATTTGTTGTTTTTTCGCTGCTTCTCACGCTTCACACCAAATGCATTAGTGCTAAAATAAAGCAGGGAAATTTTGTTGTGCTTTTGTGTGCCCGTTACACGCTTAACTCAAATAACACGCGCTGCTGGCAATGTATTATCACTCGCTTTTATTGCCATACACACACACACACATACAAGCACACACTAACAACATGCGACAATTTGGTTGAAACATCTGACTGTCGGTTAGTCGGCTACATATATTGCTGCTGTAGCTGTTGCTTTTGCGGTTGTTGTTGTTGTTGGTGTAGGTAGCATAACTGTACAGCCGTACAAGCTGTTATTGCTATCTCGCAGCGAATGTAATTGTTTTTGTACATGCATGTTGACAATTTGCAAATAAATAAATTGTTAAAACCAACTGCTGCCAACACGGCACACACAACAACAACAATCACATGCAAGCGCTATCAGCACACAAGTGCGTGTGGCGTGTGTTGCTGCGAAATACATTTGTATGTATGTATGTGTGCGTGCGCCGCTGTGTTATCTCACTTTTCGCACGATTGTTATTTGTGTTGTTGTTGTTGCTGTTGCAGCTTCAGGCATTTTGTATTGTATTTTGACACTTTTCGGCGCTGCCAGTTGGCAGTTGACTGCTCGCCTGCTCGACTCTTTGACTATTTGGCGTACTGTGACTCGCTGTTGCTGTTGTTGTTATTGTTGCTGCACAGTTTTTGCAGATAATCAACATGAAAATTAATTAAATACGCTCGCACGCAATTTATGCGCTTGTGCATATATGGTGTTGCCATATTGTTGTAAATATACATGTAATCAAATATGCATATGTGTGTGTGCGTGTGTGTGCGCAGGTGAAGCATTACATTTGTTTAATTATGCAAAGGTTTCGTTTCAATGTTTTTTTTGGAATTTTTTTGTTGTTTTTATTTTTGTTTTTAATTTCGTGCTATTTATGTCCGCCAAGAATGCCATGCCGCTGCATAAACGGTATTTATTTTTAATCTTTGTTTATAATTTGTTAACAAAATATTTTAAAGCAATTGAAAAATAGCAAGCATACACAAACAGCTAACGGTAACATTACAACACAAATGTAAACAACCATTTTTTGAACGTGTAAAAGCGTGTTTTTACTAATTTTGTAGCATACGCACAGGCGTTGCATAGCAATTATGCGCAAAATATGATATTTTCGTCGAAAAGAATTATGAAAAAATAAAATATTAACGCAAATTAAAACAAATAAATAAAAATAACATTTACAATGTAAAAAAATTATGTTTATTAAAATTCAACAAAAATATAAAGTCTAAAAAATCCACATAACGCTACATTAACAAAAAAACGCACACAATAAATATACAAAAAAACAAATTAAATTAAAACGTCGCATCAAATTAACGGTTTTACTGCTTAATTAAATATTTTCAATCAAATTCAAAAAAAAAAACCAAAAAAAAAATTTAATAAAAAAATGCCAGCGCCGAGCATGACACAAATGAATGCTAATACCTGGCAAATATTTACATGAAATTAACAAATCAACATTGCGCGTAATATTTCAAAATAACAAGAACAACAAAAACACCTACAGCAGTTGTAAAAAGTGCCACAAATTGCACAGAAAGCAAAAAGAATCGAAACTTATGATAAACATTAATTATTTTATCGCGTTATTATCGCATCAAATAAAAATAAATTGCGCGTAAAACATTGACACAACAAATAGAGTGTTTTCAAATAAACATTGCAAGCTGACATGTAAATAAAAACACTTTTTCGCCGTGCATATTTATGACACCGGCGAAGCTTGCATCGCGGATCAACTTGTTGGTGAGTAGCAAAGGCAAATATTATATTTATAAATAAATGTTGTCAAAAAAGTTGATCTCTGCATGCTGTAAAAGCCGCAGCGCGTTGTTTTTGCAGCGATTTTTTTGTGAAGATTTTTGTTCAATAAATATTTTTATATAATATTTGAAATAAATTTTTAATAATCATAAAAAAATTGCAAATAAAACCTAATTCATATTAGTTTTGCAAAACTAATTAGATATAACTTCTGTAATAGTATTCAAATAATTTAACACAAATTATTGCAAATATTGTTATTTTAGCTTACACTTTTTTTATTAGTTTTCGCCAACTTTTTTAAGTGGCGCAAGCTCTTTTTGATATAGAGGCACTTTTTCTAAATAAAACGCATTAAAATGAGTGAAATACCAATATTTTGGGTTGGCAATTTTTGCATCATTAGATTTTGAACAGAATTCGATCATCGCAACACCTTCCTTTGAAGATTATTCTGTTTTTTATCCAACACGGACGTCTTTATCTCGCCGAAAATTCGTGTTTACTTTACCTTGCAACTACAAGTTGTATCCTAATAACAACGGAACCTTCTGAATGTGGAAAAATACATACATATTATCTTTCAAAATTGTGGTTTATTTAAAATTGTCTTTAACAACGTTTGGAACGATCAACCATTCATATATTTTTGTATGGCATTTATAGGAGTATTCTTCAGCATCTCGGTTACGGCTGCTGGCATGGCTGGCATATCTTCATAAAATGCTCCTTTCAAGTTGAATTTCAGCTAAAATAAGAAAAACATTAACTTCTGCTGCACCGAAGCTAATAAACCCTTCACAGGTGCATTTATTTTAGTAACTATGTGTTCAGTTTATATGGAAGCTATATGCTATTGTAATCCGATCTGATTGAGTGATTACATTGTTGCCTTAGAAAATAATCTATACCAAATTTTTTGAATATATCTTGTCAAAAGCAAAAGTTTTCCATACAAGAACTTTTTTCCGATCGTTCAGTTTGTATGGCAGCTACATGTTATAGTGGTCCGATATCGGCAATTCCGACAAATGAGCAACTTCTTGAAGAGAAAATGACGTTGGTGAAATTTCAAAGTGATATATGAAAAACTGAGGGACTATACTTCGTATATATACAAACGGACAGACAGGCGGACGGACAGACAGACAAACGACATGGCCAAATCGACTCAGGTCAACATACTGATCATTTATATATAAACTTTATAGGATCTCCGACGCTTGCTTCTGGGTATTATAAACTTCGTGACAAACAAGTGCTGCCATACTACATTTGTAAATTAGGTTCGAAATCTGGATAAACTGCTTTCCAAATACTATGTTTTTCTATTTAGCTCTACTTAAAAACTTAGTTTTGATTGTTTTTCGACTAGAAAAAATAATTTATTTTAAACTTTGTTAAAGGGCTTGGAATTTTTTTGAACTTTCCTTCCTCAGGATTTCATGTGATATTTCATTATATCGAAATATTATTTGTGATTCATCAAAATATATATAATTTTTCGGAAATAGTCTGACATTTACTGCTTGAAAAGTCAACAATTTTTGTGGAAAAAAACCTGAATACGATCGAAGCAACTATGTGACGTATATATAAAAGGTGATCCATTTTGAGATTCCCTAACTTTTTAAAGAAAAACACAGAAACTTCCAAATTTAGTGGGGAATTTTTATTATCATTCGAAAGAACATTCTTTATTTTTTTGAAGATTATATCTTTCAAATGTTGGCCGCTTCTCAGATGGTCCATTCGTTGAGTCTAATTTTCGATGACTCGTTCGAGCATTTCTACTGGCAACTGGCGAATGACATGCGTAATATTTTACTCCATGGCCTGAACTGAAGCGGAATTGTCCTCATAGACTTTAGACTTTGCCTTTACTCACCAAAGTATTCTCTCAAAGAATCCATTGATTGATGCGATGCGTGAGATGTGGCGTCATCTCGTTGAAACCAAATGTCGCCGAGATCACAAGCTTCAATTTTAGGCAACATATAGTCGATTATCATGAGCCGCCGCTATTGACGGTTACGTTCTCACAAGCATAATTTTCGAAGAAACATGTACCGATGATTCTACTGGCCCACAATGTTTCTTTTTCCAAATGAATTGGCAGCTGAATGTATCTCTTCAGGTTGTCGAAGCGCGTGAAACTCATTCTTTGCTGAACGTGAACTTTTGCAATAAAGTTGAACTATTTGCAAACGTTGTTCAGGTGTAAATCGTTCCATGATGAAATGCCAAACAGTACTGAACAAAAATAACATGACAGCTTGACACAACTCATGCGTGACTTGTCAAAAAAAAAAAAACGGGTTTAAGTCGCATCACAAAGTCATACTTTTTACTTTAAAATAAAATTTTGAATTGAATGCGATATTTGTAGAAGAAGCCTTGTGCTTTGGACTCAGTAATATTTTCTCAACTCTTTTTCACAATAATCATCTTAGTGTTTCGGTTTTGCACAAGAGTGGGCGAACAATTTCTCTCCTTATTACTTTAAAATCTATGCATTGCAACTAAGCATAGGAAACATTTTATTTTGTATACATTTTTATCTGTCAGCATTGGGTTTTTGAGACAACTCTTTCTGTTGCTTATGAAGAACTCATTGCGCTATTTCTTTGTAGGCGGTTACCACATTTAATTAGACATGTTCTGCCGCGGCTCTCAATCTCTCAGCTTTGTTGCCATGTTCTTATTGTATCTTTCTTTATTTGTTCTATTGCCCTCTGTTATTATCGGATATTTTCTTTAGCTGCCATAGTTTTTTCTTTCATATGCTAGAAGGTCAATTGGGGCCTTACTGCTTATATCTAATACTATTCGGTAGGCTGATGGAGCTCTGAAGGCTGCAGTGCGGTGCACTCTGGCCACTATCTTACGCCGGTTTTCCTTTTTAAGCACGTCCGCCCAGATCTCAGCTCTGCATAATAGGATGCTGATTGTCGTCGACATTAGGAGCTTTCTCTTTTCTTGGCTGGGGCCTCCTACGTTGGCCATTAGTCTGCTCAGTTGGGAGGTGATCTTCGCTGCCTTTTCTGTGGCATGCTGCATTGGTCCCCAGAAGGTTAGTCTGGGCTCCAGTCTTACGCTTATAGCATTGACAGACGGCAGCGTTAAACAGTCTGCTACGACAAACTCTCAAAATTTTAGGGAGTTAGTGAGTTGTATTGTTAAAAATGTTCTATCTATTTTGGCCAAATTCTCAATAATATCAATAAAAATTCTATCGTTTGTTACATATGTTTTTGTAAACAAAAATAAATTTTGTAAAAAAATTGTGGCTAGCAACCGTATTTTTCTTTTTAAAAATATTATAAAAAGGACAGAGCTGTCCGTATTAATCCGGATTAACGCCCGTCTGTCAAGGCTATTAGATTTACTGCTTTTCTTCGTAGTCGTTTGGAAGTTGTGTGAGGCGAGCCATGCTCGATCTGTATCATGACTTCTTCGCGCATCTTCTGTCTCTTGCTGTAATTACTGCTGTAAGGTCCTCCACATAAAGAAGTTGAATAATCATTGGCATTAAAATTTAATTATTGAGATGTATAATGAAATGTCTTGTCAGTAATATAAGATCTGTTTCCATTAGAAATGATTTGCTATTATTTACAAAAGAAGGTAACAGAAATAAGTTATGAGAAGTAGGAGAAGTCGATGAAGGCCATAAAGGCCATAAAGGTTAACATTTGTTTACTATTCTATTGTTTTCAGTGCGCGGTAACAACTTTACTTTTAATGTTCCTCAAACGACAGTCCGATGATTGTGATATCTACGAGTCGTTCGAAGATCGTTATGGATCCTTAAGGACGCTTATAGGGTCTGATCTTTCAAACTTAAATTTGGCATTTCCTTACAAAGCTAACTATGCAAATAAATGAGTAGTTTTAAGTTAAAGCATAACGCTTAAGCAAAAAATTTGTACAAATAAATTTCCGCATTTTAAATATTCGCCTTAAGACTACTTCTCGAATACTCAGTTACCCTTAAGCCAGCATTTATAGATTATAGCACAGCATATCCTCACTTTTCTACTTAAGCTCAAACGCAATTTTACTTTGCCTACTCGTGTTGCCAGCTTTTCGAAACGAAGATTTGCCAAACACGCACACAACACACACATAGACTCACACACAGACGAAGTTTAGTTGGCGCTTTCGTGCAACTAAATCAACCTTGACTTACACAAATTTGAATACAAAATCTCGCCACTCGAGCTGAAGACAAACTTTTCATGCAACGGCATGCCTGTTGGTGTATGTGTGGCTGTGCGTATGTGTGTGAGTGTGTCGTTTAAATAAATATGAGAAAATATTTGCAAACTTTTGAATTGAATGAATGAATATTGAGATAAATAAATAACATAAAATACGAGTTCGCTATGAATTGAAAGCAGCGCAATGATGCACAGGCGCACTCATGCATACATGGAATACATATGCATGTATGCGTGTGAAATTATAGTTGTATTGGTAAGAGACTGAGTGTGCTTGTTGTAATTGCTATAAATGTCGGCGCACTTTTGCAAACACAAACAAATATATACATATATATGTATATATATTTGCCTATATGTGTGTGTGTGACGATGTGAAGTTTGTGCGGCGACGGAGTGCGTATGATGGAAACCAACAATTGCCATTAAGTCGAATCACTGCGTGGCTCAGCGGCGAAAATGCCATTTGCGAAAGGCGCACTGAGACTGCGTATGTGTGAGTGTCTGTGTGTATGTTTGTGCAAAATGCGAAGAAGTGAGTTACGAAAGAATAAGCGATTGAGTTGAGTGAGCTGCCGCAACTACGCTTCACTGTGTATTACAACTGCGGCATGTTGCATGCTACAGCGCGAAATTGCAAGAGAAGCAGCAGAAGCCAAAGGAAGAAGTAGAAAAGTGGTCCAAGTACAAGTGCTTGGTTGGAAGAGGAAAAATGTTGCTTTAGCAAAGGCAGCAATGTTCTCAACGAACCGACAACCGGAAGTGCAAGCGGCACAAAACGCTGCAGCGGCGGGTGGAGTGTGCACGAGTGTGACTGCAACATGCCACGCAAAAAGTAGGCAACGCGGACGTATTAACAACGGCAGCGGCAAGTGTAAGTAGGGCAACAAGGTAAGGTGGAAAGCATATATATATATCCATACTTTAGATGTGTGTGTGCATGTATGTATGTATGAATGTATGTATGTATGTATGAATGTATGTATGAATGTATGTATGTACTATATGTACAAGTTTGCATGATTGTGTGCATACTTGTGCAGTGTTGCTGGCAAAACTTGTGCAAAGACAAACACCAAGTGCGGCCAAGGCACAGACGAAAATTGTTGCAGTTTATATGCGCCACCCAACCTCAGCGCCGTCTGTCCGCCCGTTGCTAATGTGTGAGAGGCAAGAAATTCCGCTGCGGCACTTTAAATTCCAATTAAATGGAAAATGTTAGTAATTGCAAAAATCATATGCGCCCAGTAATATATACATACATATCTAGTTACATATCTACATATGTTTGAATTGTAAAAATGCTTGACGGAAGGAAGGTTTGCAGTTTTTTTGTTTTTGAGAAGGTAGTCATAAGCAGCGCTGCTGTTGTGGTAGTCAATCCGGTGCTGTATCAGTGGTTGTAGGCAGAATTATGGAAGAATGCGTTATGCAAGTAAGAGAGTAAAAAGAGATTATATCTGATTTTCTCTGAAAAAATCAAAACTAAAACAAGAAATGATATTAACACACTTCACAGGTGTATTTTTACAGCAAAAACAGGTATAAAATGTCTCTTGCTTGACAGCTATATACTGTAGTCGTCCGATCTAAATAATTTTTTCGTATATTTTAGCGTTGTCTTAGACAATAATCCGTCAAAAGGAAAAAGGAAAAGGAAGACTAGAGCTTCATCAGCCAATATGTATTATAGCCATATGCTAAAAAGCTCCGATCTGAACATTTTCCTCGTGGACTGTGCCTTAGTCCTAGGCAACAATCCGTGTAAAATTTTGTAAAGATATCTCATCAAATAAAAAATTTGTCCATAAAAGAACTTGAGTTGGATCGCTCCGTATGTTTGCCAGCTATGTATGTACATATATCTTATAAAGTTTCGATATCAGCGGTTCCAATAAATGAGCAGCTTCTTAAGGAGAAAATGACATGCAAAAATTTTCAGACCAATGTACCAATAACCAATATATAACGATTTTATAACCAAAACTCAAATTTGGTTTCAATATTACTGGTTACTATTATATCATTTTTCATTCGCCTGTAAACTTATGAAAAGCGGTTTTACGTTATTATGCATTTTAAAAGACGACATATACTTTAGAGGCTCTACGAAGTTTATTTCTGGGTATCAGAAATTCTGGCAAATTTAATATAACAACTCAGCTTATAAAAATAAATCAATATGCCATGTATGTGCGGAGCATAATCTATTAATTTTAACTTATTTTGTTCCCATACGTCAATTTTTCAATTGCCTACCTTTAGGCTTCCGTCAAAAAACTAAAATCATAGTGTATATGCATGTTAAATTACAAATTTTGTGTTTCAAGTCATCTTGTAGAGTTATGAAATGCAAAAGTGTATAATAAAACGAACAAAACTCAATTTGAATATTTTTTGACAAATTACGATGCTGAAAAGCTTATATAGAAATTTTGCGCCTAAAGGCATGCAAATAAAAAAATAAATATAAAATATAAAATTTTTATGATAAAGTTGGCTCTTTATGTCTTTTAAAATGTCCTTAATTTTCATTTGTAAAGAGTTTCGAATTCACCAATTACCTAAAAATAAAAAGTTGCCTACATTTGGGGGCTGAAATATTGAGACTGCAATAAAGGTGATGGCATCGATTTAAGTTAGATTTTCGGTTACAAACTGTTAAAGTAAAGTATTTCTAAATTTTCCCAGGTACCTTTCATTTATCAATCAATCATTTTATATTGAAACTTTTTATAATTATTTTTGAATTAACTTTTTGAAAATTATGCATAATTCTCAATATAACTACTAAAATTTTCGTCACCCCTAATATTGTTGTACTTAAATATTAAATTTATTATTTTTTCAAACCAGCGTCAACCCTTATGTAATAAAATATTGAACAAATGTTTACCGTTTTTAATAAATATTTTTTTAAAGAAGTGGCCACTCTTACGAAAAATGTTGAAATTTACGTCAGAACTAATAGTGTCGTACTTAAATATCAGAATTTTTTTTTTTGCTTTCAAATCCGTACCAACCGTCATGTAAAAAATTAAGAAAAAAGGTATTGCCGTATTTAAATAAATTTTTTCAAACAAGTGGCAACCCTTACGAAAAATATATTTAAAAAAATATTACTAAACCTCGACCTCAAAATGACTATTAGCAAATCAGTGGCAACCTTTATCGTCGCACTTAAATACTAAAATTGTTTTTGTTTTTTCAAAGGACTCGCAATCCTTTAGAAAAATATTTCTTCAATTTTGTTTTCGAAAAGGTGGCGACTCTTACGAAAACTATTGTTGTTCTTAAAAATGAATATTCGTAAAAAGTGGCAATCTTTTATTTAACAATAATATTTTCAAACCAGTGGCAACCCTTAAACCCAAAAAATATTGTTGAACCTCGATATTGAAAAGATTATTTGTGGCAACTTTTATCGCTGTACTTAAATATTCAGTTGTTTTCTTTTTGAAAGTAATCGCAACCCTATTGAAAAATATTTCACGAAATTTTGTTTCTTTACCATTATAAAATATACTTCTAAATGATATTTTCCTTTTTAATATTAAAATGAATATTTCTAAACAAGTGGCAACCTTTAATATCGTACTTATATAAAATATTAAAACTGAGTTTGTTTTTTTTCCTTGCAAAAAAATATTTCCCAACATTTTTTTCGAAAATGTGGCAACCCATACAAAAAATATTTTCGTACTTAATAAATAATAACAACAACAAAGGCAATCCTTTTATTTAACAAAACAATTATCAAACAATTGGCAAACCTTAAAAAATATCTTTAAAAAAATATTGGCGGACATCGATATCGATTTTGCAACAAGTGGTATGGTGCCTTTATCGTCGTTTTAAAATTTTAAATTAAATTTTTTTTGAAAGGAGTCGCTACTATATATTTTCCTTTTTTGAAAACGTGGCAACCCTTCCGAAAAATGTTTCAAAAAAAATATTGTCTTACATAAATTGAATATTTGGAAACAAGTGGCAACATTTTTATTTAAAAAAATATTAAGTTTTAGTTTTATTTGAACAATTAATTTTTTCTTCTTATTTGAAGGTGGAATCCTTAAATCATCTACATCTGTAAATTTCTGTTAAAAATTTTTATTCATAAATTCTATTTAATTTTTTCAAGCTCGTGGCATCTCTATCAGGATTTTACCGCACAAAATTATATTTTTTTAAATTTTTTTTGCGTATTTAATTTTTTCTAATAATGTTTAGCATATGGTAACTCCTTTGCAAAATATTTCCGATATTTTATGCTATTTTAGTGTTTTGTAAAACAGAAACATCTGGCAGCCTTTCAATATTTGGTTTGTATATCAATATGGTGCTACTGAAGGATTCACTTCAAAATTTTTTTATTTTTAATTTTTTTGTTAACAATTTTGAGTGTCTCTTCCATAAATAGATTGTTAATTAGCTCCTCTTATTCCTATACCACAATAATGGGTAAACAGTGTAGGAAATTGGCAAGGATACTTTCCATTTAGGTTTTTTATTTTGATCGAGCTGTATAAAAGTGCCGTAGCTACTCACTTTTAAAGCCAGCGCCTGCCGATACTTAGAAAATCCACCGCCTGATTCACAAACAAATTATCAACCGGCGCCGTCGCTGATTCCTGCTGAGATTTACTTAAAATTATCAATAAAGGCTTAACCAACCGCTCCTCACAGTAAATGGGCAGACAAGGCTACATATTCACACATTTTTATGTCGCTAAAAACACATATCACATTTATATGCTGCAGCATGTAGTTGTTGTAAGTCACGCTGGGCTACGGCATATGCAAAATGCTTATAAATTCATGAACACAAGCACATGAAATCGCAGCAGTGTGGCAACACGCTGGCTGTTTGCCACCTCTGTTTGTTTTGCACTGTGCAACGACATTGCTGCCGCAGCACGATAAAGTGAAAATGTTGTTAATTTTTCCTTAACGCTGCAAACTTTTTGCATAATTGGCCTTTTTCGGCACTCTGCCACAGCGTGCAGCAACCACATGCTGCGGCCGTCGCACAGCGAATGGCGGCACAGCCACACGATTGCAACGTAAAAAATAAAGGAAAATTGCTGTGTTTACATATGTGTGCCCGTGTGTGTGTGCTGTAGCTCTGCATGCAAAACTTATATGTTTACGCTCGTAGTGCCAACTATTTTGATATTTAAACTGAGCTAGAGATATTTCGTTACTCATACGACAAGGTGTCCCAGGTAGGGAGATATGTATCATACATACTTCCATATAATTTTGTTATTGCACATGTATATGAGTGAAAATTGAGTGTGCAAAGTTTCGAATTGCTTTAAATTTTGTTTGCAACTAAATTCATTGACCTTTCGCAACTTTTGCTTTTTGGCAGAGTTTTAAGGTAAACAAGAAATGATACGATTTAACAGTTTTGTTTTTATTAAATTTATATATGGTGCATATGTATTTGAGTGCTGTGTGCAATGTTTCAATCTAGAAATACTTTTTTTTAGAATTTTGTCCTCCTATAAGGAAACCAATTATTTATTTGGAAGGCTGAAAGCAGTTTAGTAGTATGTTTTCTCTTTGAGAGAATGGAGTCTTTGATAATACCATATTATGAAAATATTGGCGAAAAATTACATTATTGAAGTGTTTTTTTTTTCAATAATATGTCGGCTTAAAAAGTGCACTTCTTGAGCTATTAACACTTTGTGATAGTTGCACAGTAATCTAAAAAAATTATGAATCAAATTTATAAAAGAAAAATTGGCAATATGCTTCGAAAACTATACGTACGTATCCCTTTGATAATTTATACAGTACTTTATTATCTTAGAAATTTTTGTGCTCTTTACTACTTGATTGAGGGATTTAGAAAAGGAAAATTATGGAAACATTGGTAATAAAAATTGGTTTGATATAAAAGCCAGAACCTCTGCCAAAATCTATTCCATCATAATTGATTTTGACTGTAAAAAAGTTTATGGCTTTTGATACATATTACTATCGCCTCCTAAATATATTACTCAGGAGTCAATACAACAATGACAGGGTTGTCTATGCATATTTCTGAGGCCGGATATTTCCAAGGAGCAGAAAAAGTATTAAGGGCATAACTTGATTAGCGAAATACATAATGAGAGCTCTTTTTATTCTTTTCGGCAATTTGAGGTCGGAATCCAAAGCTTGCAAATAAAATTCCTAAAAAATCTTAATTGAAAATACTTCATAGGCACATTTTCATCACTACCTTTACCATTATCAAATTAATCTTAAGTGTTTAGGAGGCATAATTGTTTTCTCGAGATTATCTTTCAATAATAATATTTCTGATCAGTTAAATTTTTTTCGCTCATATAAAAATTGTGCGCCTAAAGGTATGTTAAAACATTAAATCTGAAATATAAAATTTTTATGACGAAGTTTTCTCTTTATATATTTAAATGTCCTTAATTTTAATTTAAAAAAGTTTCAAATTCTTCAACTACTTAAAACTAAAGATTGCCTACATTTGGGGCCTGAAATAATAAGACTTTATAGCATTGACAGACGGCAGCGTTAAACCAGATTAATTGCATTTTTCGGGATTAATTCAGGAGTTACCACAGCTAACTCCGTTGCTGAATCCAAAAATAACTCTCAAAATTTTAGGGAGTTTGGCATCCAATTTTCATCTATTGTGAATGAAATACAAGCAACCCTGACAGCTGTTTATCAAATTCTCAATATAATATCAATAAAACTTCTATGTTATGATGCAGTTTTAAAAATAATGTGTTGATATGCTTTTGTAATAAAAAATGGTTTGGTAAAAATTGGTCGGCTAACAACCGTAATGTTTATCTTCTATCAATTTTCATTGAAAATATTATAAAAAGGACAATGAGCTGTTTATGAGAGTTTCAAACTCGCATAGCGGCCGTCTGTCACCTACAAATTTGGATCTGATTAAGTGCGCAGTTAATCCGGATTAACGCTGCCGTCTGTCAAGGCTGTTAGTGAGGTCAACAACCAATGCGCTCAAATTTCGCGCCTATTTTTGACGATGCATTGTAAAAAAAACAATAAAAATTTCTTTCCGAATTGCTTTTATTTCATTAATAGGTTGCAAAATCTTAATATAGAAAAGAGAAAGAATAATTTTTACCAAAACTCCGCACTCGATGCGTCCTTGAGTGTACGCTGCTGCGCGTAATCGATTTGTTGGCAATAGGTAATAATAAGTTTTCAGAGTTCTCCAGGTTGACTAAGAATTTTCCACAATCTCGTTTACAGACAGTGATTGAGCTGCACATTCTGTAAAATGACGCTGTGGAGCAGAGAATCGAAGAAAACCCGAATGAGTCCATCCGCAATCGCACGCAACAACTGGAGTTTGCCCATTCACTTCACCATTCCATTCTAAAAAAGTCACTGCTAGGAGTGCTTATGGGCAGGGGGAATTATTGAACCATATTTGTTTAAAAATAAAGCCAGCTGAAATGGTTTAGTTAACGGGCAACGTTAAAGAGTCATGATTAATGACTTCTAAGTGCCTGAATTGGAGGATGTTGATGTAGACGACTTTTCATTTCAAAAGACGGTGACATGCCATATAGCCAACCTTTGTGAGCTCATTATCAGTATTCCAAAATTTTGCTATTTAAGTTCGCTGGGCTATGTGCAAAAATGATGACAAAGCCCTATAACCATGCCTACAAGAACCCTTTGCTTAGAATTTCGCCTCCATTGTCACATCTCAACCAAACTTCAAAATGTTACTTTTCATGCCTTAGACCTATCTAATCCTTGACAAGAAAACTGCAATAAAACATGTCCACTTGCTTCGGATTAACATTAAAATAATTTCGCATTTTCAGGAAAAAAAATTTTTGGTTCAATATGAGAAAATATAATGCAACCTGAATTAAGCAACGTACAAAAATATTCAAGTACTCCAAATATACGCAAAAATACAAATAATTAGTGAGAGGTAGCAATGTACAGCAACAACAATGAAAATATGTTACAACAACAATTCGCTTGTTCAATTACGCTTAACATTCAAGATTACGCTCCGGAGCACATAAAAGTGGATAAGCAAATATAAAGCTCTCGCACACATACACACGCTTTTATTTGTATAGCAAATTAGCCGAGCTTTTTAAATATTTACAAATTAGCTAATTGTACTGTACATAAGAGGCACATATGTACATATGTATGTATGAGCACTTATAATCGTACGGAATATTTCGACGTAAGCAGATTTAGCTAGCAACATTTTCGAGCAAATTTTCTGCAGAAAAAGCAAGCACCAAAAGGGAGAAGAAGTATGTGAGGAAGCTTGCAGTTTTAACAATGTTATGAATTTGTAAAATCTCGCAAAAACTAACAAGCTACCAAAGTGTTTTTGTATGAGAATGCAAAATTCATTTGCTAAAATTCTTCCGCTTGCTATTAAGTACAGTGAAACACAGTGACAGAGAACCATAATACTGAAAAGAAAAATAAAATTGGTTTAATTGTTGCTTGGAATTGAATTTTTATGTATGGCTTGGTTGAGAAATTGGACTCAATTTTTATATACATTGTACGTTTGTCCTCCGGTTTCTTATATTAGGACTATTTTTTGGAGATTGTATTATTTACAAATATCAGAATTAATCGTGATGGGATGAGAAACAATTTTTCGGTTGTTTTTCCGTGTAATTATACGTGCATCCAAATGAAAAACCAGTCATCAACTCCTCAGAGATTAATGACAAAAACTTGAAAATTGTTAGAGTTGAATAAGTAACTTATTAAGGGGTTACATGGGTTTTTTTTAGGTAAAACACAACTTTTTTCAACAATTTTTTCCTCATATGAAAACTGAAATATTTTATCAGAATTATTTATTGTTACAAACATACTTTATTAACAAAGAAATTCTGAAATTTTTGGAAAAAAATATTTTAAACTCGGCCATTGCGACGCCATTTCCCGTGACCTCTCGGAAAAAAGATCCTGCGTTGGTAGGATAACTCTTTATAAAATCATCTAAATTAAAAAAAATACGTGTTTCAGCTAAAACTGAAACCTAGAACTTTGATGAAAGAAAAATAAACAGAAAATTGGATTTTTGCAAACATTTTAACAAAAAAAATTGAAAATATTAGTGAAAATTTTCCGACATTTTTGTTTTCAAATAGTTGTAATCGAAAAAAATCCTTCTTCCAAGCCTTTAAAAATTGTATCATAAAGACCTGTGCAAAACTTTTTCAAGGTCAGTTGAATAGGTCTCGAGAAATCTTGCCTACCGACTTCAAAAACAAAGTTTCGAGGAAAAACGCGTTTAAAGACGGGGCACTCTAGCCTCGAGCACACAAGTTCTCAGGGTTATATCTCCGGAGAGTGTTGAAAGAGCAATATCTTCTAGTACTGAATTTAAATACATATCATCGAAGAAGACCGGTATCATACAACATTCGAAGATATTTTTTGTTAACCCCTTCAGAGATCGTGTGTAATTGGAAGAAAAAATAAAATTTTCTTTAAAAATTTGTCTCTTCTTAAAATATCTTTTAATATGTTCTGAAAGCTATCACAAAAGGTGTGCCTCTTAAACCCGCATCTATTGGAAAAGCTTAAGATCTTAAGCTTCAGAAGTCTCCGTTAAGAAATGGATTTCGTTTCTGTCTACAGTTTTAGGTTTAGTCTCGCAGAAGGAGCTTTCCAGGATGTAACTGTTGAGATAGTTCGACTTACGTATAATGAAATTGTCTGCTTCATTGGTTGAAAATCCGTAGAACAGTGCCTGGGATCCCCGAAATTACGGTAGACGATTCTTGCTTAGGGAAAGTAGATCACTTGGACTTGTACGGTTTACTGGAAACTTAGTTGTCTGGCAGTACTTGTAGAAAACCAGGGGAACTATGACCTATTCTCAGTTTAATAGTATATAATAAGACAAGTATACTATTTTCTGCAATCTTCATAGGTTTTGCAGTTGCCAGAGATTCTTTTATGAGAAGGCAAGTCATCAATCATCAAACAAGTTTTCTCACCTAGTATGTAGTCTTTAAAGCTTATAGCTACACGTTTTTCAACTCAAGGCTTGTTAGAGCAGTAATGCTGTGTTCTTTTTATAGCCGTCTCTACAGTCTGCAGAATGTGATTTTGAAGCAACAGGTAATGGTGAGTTTCTGACAATATATTTTCACAACAATCTTTACCAACAGCTTCGACACATTGCTAAAGAAGATCACCACGACCCTTTTCCGACTCATCCCCAAATCACCTGCAACTAAACGTACAAAGAATAAACAGTTGCGGCACAGCGTTCTAAATAGTTGAGAATGCAGTCGAAGGTTTCAAAATTTTCAGAATTTTTAAATCTATAGCTGTTTTAAAACCTTAGTTTGGCTTAGTCTGTTATATCATCATTCGCTACTTACCGGTTATTTTACCACAAAGGCTGATGAGAGCCGTTTATTGAGCACCTTCAAGCTGCTTAACTAGTGTAAACTTTTTCAGATCACGTGTCAACATTATAGCTTTATCTAAGGTTTCATAGATCAACTACAGCTGACGACCCCATTTTCATCGTAAAGAGTTAGGACTGTATTATTATCATCGAAAACATATAGGATAGTCTAATATATATATCAGCATCTTGGGCATAGAGAGAGTTTCATTTGAGAAGACAGCTATCAGAGCTCGAGACTCTTCCCGGCCAGAGCTATTCAATTTTATTAAGGCTCACTGTACGTACATACCAATATATTTGCACAAGCTGAATACTCAGTACCCACTTAAACTTTAAAATGTATATCATAACTAAAATAATCATAAATGGTATTGCATCTCTTCGCATACCTCTAGTTATCCACATAGTCAAATATGTATTTGTTGAGCAACACTAATTTCACGCTTATGCAAATATAAATTGCCAGCAAACAACTGATTACCAAAGTGCAACTATGCGTGGTAACCTGCGCGATGTGCTGCTCGCGTGCCACAGATTCAAAGTCAAGCATTTTAGCTGTTCAGTAGTTTGTAGTCAACAGAAAAGAGACTAGGTGGAGTAGAGTGGAGTGGATTCGTAGCCAAAAGTGAGTAGCGCTTAGCAGTAAATAGCTTGGCACAGCCACTCGACCAACTGCTTAACTGACCAGCTTCACAGCAAGTCCGACGGGCAGCCGGTGAGTCGGTGCATTCGCATCGTTACACAGCCAATTTCGTGGTCAAAACCACATTAGACCACATAAACAGTGTGGACTCATGCTTGCTCATGTTTCATGTAGGTTTTGTCTTTTTGTTCACTCGCTTGTTTTTAATTTATTTGGAGCGTGTTAGTTCAACTGGTTCGGTTGATTTGCTGGTGTGCTGGCGTGCTGGCTAAGCGGCTGAACGCTGGATTGACTTCGATTTAGATCAATGTCATTTCGGAATTAAAAGGATCATTAAGGAAGTATCAGAAATCATAAAGAAAGAAGTAAATGTAAAGCTTTAGAATAGTTAACCTTTGTTGAATTATTAATAAATTAATGAAATTTTGAAAGAAAAGGCTTTTGCTGGTAGACAGAAGCACGATAGATTCTTTTCTCTGAGCTTGATCGGTCTGTAGTAAGCATCTAGATTTTGTTCGCTTCCTCTATCCTTCAAGTAAATAAAAAAAATTTCGTCGGATTCCCTTCAGGTACCGACTGTTAAGTGCTTCCTTGCTTGCAGTCGTGTGACTTGAATGGGTGAATTTCACTAGTACACTTACAGCGAAAAAGAGGAACGACTGGCGCGTAAGCGGTGGCAACAAAGAAGAATAAGTACGCTTTCTTGTTCTAAACCTAATTTGGATTTAAAAATATTATCTAATAGATACAGCTTTCAAACAAAAATTTCCTTTAGCTGGGTTCAAAGTTTTCATTTTACATTGTTACATTCAATTAAAAATTCCCCGGCCTACCATAGCAAGAAATATATTTTCGCAAAATTCATTTTTTTTTTTATTCAACATGGTTCCCTTCAAGGGCGATTCACTGATTATAGTGATCCTCCAACCTTTCGATACCATTTTTGGGCCAAACGATTTGGCCTTTGAGTCAAAATAGGCCTCAGTGAATATCAGAACTGAACAAGAAATTGTCACTGTGGTTCAGATCTGGAGAAGGCTGATGCCACTAATTGATATTTTTAAATTGCAAAGTACAAGAGAGGAAAAATAATCGTTGCTCAGAAAGTCGGTTTTACATATCCCGTTACTCCAAAGTGCATCTACTAGGCACATTTTTAGTCGTTTTTATAAAACGTAAACGTAAACATTGAGTTTGATGGGTGCTCAACTGGTAGTAGCAAAAGCTACAAGGTCTGACCGGAGACTTAAATCTGGTAACCACGGGGAGCAGTTAGCCTTTGGAGTTCGCTCCAATCTGCTTATTGGGTTTGGCACTTTGGAGAGATTCCTGGTGACTGCAGTTTAAACCTAAAGGCAGGTAGGATTGAAAAATTCAATTCAGCGAGGAGTCGCACTGTGGCTGGGTGCTGAACCCACAGCACGGCAAAATATTTTAGATGGGCCACGAACTCGACAAAGATGGAAAAGGTGTCTAACACAACGATTGTTGTTTGTCTATCTGTACGTCTGCCTGTATATATACTTAGCTTTTAAGATATCGATCTGATATTTTGTACACGTTCTTTCCTCCTCAAGAAGTTGCTTATTTATTGGAACAGCCGATAACGAACCATCAAAGCATATTGATGTTATACAAACAGATCGCTCAACATCAGGATAAAGAATTCTGTATACCCTGTTATGCTATAAAAGCATATGTGAAAGATAGTATAACTTCGGTACAGCCAAAGTTTACGATCGATTTTTTTTGTTTGAAGAATTTCAGTGACCAAAAAATCAACATAACAATCGGTTATAACTTCTAAGTGCTTAACTTACTCTTGAAAACTCCGGTTATGGTAATCTGGTAGGTCAATGAGTCATGTATAGACCAGTTTAGGTTCTTTGCGTTACCAGATGGAGTTCAGTTACTAGGTCCATGAGGAGTAGTCATCATTTTAACAGACTGGGTAGCTTCGTTTTCTATACTTCTCCATTGTATCATACCGTGGGGACCCCAGATGCTTACAGCGTAGCTTTGTCAATGCGAAACAAGTGCACAATAGATGCTCCATTGTTTCCCTGGTGCCCTATTCTAGACATTCCCACAGTCTTCTCGTTTTGTCAGCCGCATTCTGCGGGCATGTGTCGCCACCGAAACCAGTTAATATTCCGATCATGTTCCTACATTCCCTTCTATGGAGTGCCAGTTAGGAATTTTATGTACTTCCTATTTACCGTTTCGCATATAACTTTTGCAGTTTTCACCCAGGTATGTAGCTCGTTCCAATGCCTTTTGATTTTATTACCATGCTTCTGCCCAGATCGTTGTTTAGACAATGAATGGGTTTCCTAAGGTTGATCACGTGATCTTGAAAATTTAAATGCCCAAGGTTGACCACGTGATCTTAAAAATTTAAATGCGATTATTTTTTTCCGAAAAGATGATTAACTTAGCTCTTAAGAAGATTAATTACTCAGTACTACCTAGATTAAGCTGATAATGGTCAGGAGAGGGATTGAGTGAGGAGTAGAGAGAAAGAGAGAGAGAGAGAGATTGAGAGACTGAGAGAGAGAAAGGGGGAGAGTGACAGAGGGAGGGAGAGGAAGAGAAAAAGAAAGAGAGAGAGAGAGGGAGAGTAATTGAACTACTCAGAAAACATTATTTTTCTTAGCTCTTCTCGTTCACTCTTGCTTACCTCAAAATATTCTATGAGAACTTAGCATTAGTTCCATTCATTTAGTTTCTCCAAATAGAACGATGCGAATTTTATTTGAAAGATATTGCCAACGCTAAGATATGTGAGAGAGAGGAGAGTGAGAAAGAAAGATAGAAAGAGAGAGATAGAGAAATATTGAGAATAATTCAGTTAGTTCGAATATACTATTTCTCAAATTCCTATTCACAGAAACAAGGTTATTTTTAGGTTGGTTGCGATCTACGAAATTGATATTGAAATCTATATACTATATATCATTCGACTTTAAAGCTTTTTCCAGCTTTCTAACTGCTATTCGACCCTATTTAGCTTAATATTTGCTTTTCATTTATATATTAAGCGCAAGTTACACCTCCAGCTATTACCAATATTATTAATTTAAAGAAATTTTCACCTTCTAAAAAGCACTTGGCAATAATCCGGTAATACCAAATCAAGCTTTTGCCAGTATTTATAAATTTTGCATGCGATTAACAGTTAAATTGCTGCAAAAACTACGCTTTAATCAAATGTACTGGGCAGCGAGGCATCATATTACACATACATGCGCAATTACACGCACATCAATTATTTATGCGGCACGTAGGGTGGACAGGGCGTATGTGGAACAACGCAACCAAATAGATGCCTGCATGTGTACGTGTGTATAAGTGTGTGTGTGAGTGCTGCTAATGCAAAATAAATGAACTACAAAGGGAAGCAGTGAAACAGCGACAAAGGCGAAACGGAGAAAATGGACAACAATAACAACAAAAATAAATAAATAAAAAGCGCACGGCATAAAACGCAAACGCGAAGGCGATACTTTAAAATAAGCGAGCAAAAGCAACAACAGATAAAAATTGCAACAAATTAAATGTTGCACATGGCGTGGAACGAAAGCAGGCGGAGATAAAAATGAAAAAACACGGCACACAAGGGACTGCAGAAGCAAAGAAACGCAAACAAGCGCAAATACACACCCACTTGTAAGCTTGTAGGTTGCTGTAAGCGTGTATGTGTGCGTGTGTGTGTAAAGACAGTGCTGTGTAAACGTATGCATTGCCAGGTGGGCATGTTTATGTCGGCGATTTGTTTGCACGTGCCACATTAGCATATAAGCGCCATGTTTTTTAGTTACTAAGTTAAAGCAGCTGCCAGATGGTCACACTTGCCACAAAGGTGGTCTAGCGATGGCGGCGGACAGCGAAAGTGAAATATATGCTACACCAGCTTGCACATGTCTCCCTGTGTAGTTGTAGCGCAGTGTGTGCAAGTTTTTTCTATGGCTGTTGCGATAGCGCACGACCGTACCTGTTGGTCCATGGGAATCTCCCAGTGACTTGTATTTGCAAATTGAGTTTACTCGGTAAGAGCATTGGCTCCCTTAGCTGTTGCAAGGTACACCAGGCACAAACAACATACATACAGTATTTCCCTCAGCGTGCATATGCTTACCCATACACACGCACAAATATTCAACCAAACACACATACACCCACAAACAAAGCCTTTTGTTGCTTTTATTGTTGGTGGTTGATACTAGCTGATATGATTGTTGCCACACATATTGTTTGCCACACACACACACACACACATGCATATGTGCTTGCATTTTGCTGCTTCTGCAGCATAGTATTTTTACTATTTTTGCCCACTAACACACACATACACACGCATATACATCTAAACACGAAGAGCTGCCTGCTGCTGATTTGGTTTATTTGCCCGGCTGCCGCTGCTGTCAAGCGTATTTGTCGATGATCTGGCAATTTATTTACTTACGCCTGCACTCAATTCATCTGCTCTTTGTTATGCTCGACATTCAGTTGCATTTTTCTCACACACACATCTCCTTTTTTCTTGTTCGCTGCCTGCCTGTCGACGTGTGCGGTCTTTGTATGCAAACGCTTGCTATAATAGTTTTTAGCTTCTTGCATTTGCATTAGTGGTTTATTTTCCTGCTCTGCTCCGCTTTGTGTTCTCTTGATCTGCGCATTTATTTTTCAAATTTGATGCGAAAATCTACAAGCGAAAGTCAGCACATGACATGATGCGGCGGCTAGTTGCTCTGACATCTTTACAGAAACACGTTCAAAAAGAGCGATATGTGTGTAGTTTTAAAGTGGGTCTAGATGTATTATATATTAAAGCAGATACGGAAAAATAGATGTTAAAAAACTAGAAAAGATCTTTATATCGGTTTTGATCGGTGAGCTTCAATGACACCTATATACTATAGTGGTGATCTGAACAAGATGTTGGAGGATTTTAGTGCTATCTTGGACAATAATCCAAGCGAAATTTCGAGAAGATATCTTGTCAAATAAAAAATTTTTCATAACAAGGACTTCATTTTTATCGGTCAATTTGTATGGTAGGTATGTATGTGCTATAGTGATCCGATCTGGGCAATTAATTCGATGATAGGAGCGTTGGAGTGGTAAAAATTTCATCCAAATTTAATGGAGATATCTTCTCAAACAAAAAAGTTTTGCATAAAACGACTTTACTTCGATTGGTTGTTGTGTATGACGCTATATGCTATAGTTGCTCTATATTGACATTTCCAACAAATAATATTGCTTCTTGGGGAGCAATGGACATGTACAGAATTTCAGAACCATATCCCTAATTGAGGGACTAGTTGGCGTATATGCAGACAGAATATATGCGACAGCTACGGTGAATTGACTTAGCTGATGAAACAGCGCCAACTCTGACATTTCGTTTTAGGTTTTACAAGCATAGTGGCAAACTTAATATGCCCCGTTCAAGGTAGAAATATAAACCGTAGGGAATTAGGTTACTCTGATGTTGCAAGAAAAAAACTCCTTTAATAAATAAGACCTAAAGAAATATGCTTGGACTGAAATTTGAATTCTCAATCGAAACTTTAAATATTTGGGGTACTCACAACCCAACGTAAGGCATCGTAAAATCGTAAAATTATAAATTTTTACACTTGTTTAAAAAAATTGTTGTTCATTTCAGAGCAAAGAAAAAATATCATTATATTTCATTTTGGTACAAAGTAGAAACGAGTTCATATTTTATATCAAACTTGCTTTCGAAAGAAAGTTACATCAAAATAGTTAATGTGACTCTGTTATAGTTTTGATTCTACCTTTCTTCATAACTCACAACTTCGGAAATACGAAATTTGAATTTGACAGTTTAAACACTCTGTATAATGAATACAAAAAAGTTTACGATTGATTATTGGCTAGCGTTGACTGGAAATGTTCTGCTTTTTTATGTAAATATCATATGAGTTTATAGCTATGCTATCACTGCTAAGCTTTGAGCCAAAAAAAATCATTTGAAAATAATTTGTTGGGAGCAGATTTTAGCCAAGTCACACACCATATTTAGCAAGGAATACACAAAAAGTATTTAAAAGCTGATATATTATTAACAGTACCACGATTATAAATGAAAAACAAGAAAAAGCTTTAACTTCGGCTGCACCGAAGCTAATATACCCTTCACAATTGTATTTCTTTTAGTAACTATGTGTCCACTTTGTATGGAAGCTATATGCTATAGTAATCCGATCTGAACAATTTTTTCGGATAATATGTTATTACCTTAAGCAGTAACCCATGTCAAATTAAGTGAAGATACCATGTCAAATGTGAGAGTTTTCCATACAAGCCCTTGATTCGGATCGTTCGGTTTGTATGTCAGCTATATGCTATAGTGAGCCCATCTAAACAATTTCTTTCGATATTACATTATTTCTATAAACAATAAGTCACACCAACTTTGCGAAGATATATCGTTAAATGAAGAAGTTTCCCAAGCAAGCGTTTGATTCCGGTCATTCAGTTTGTATGGCAGCTTTTTGATATAGTTAACCGATCTGAACAATTTCTTCGGAGATTACATTGTTGCCTTAGAAAATAAGCTATACCGAATTTCGTGAATATATCTTGTCAAATGTGAAAGTTTTCCATACAAGAACTTGATTCCCATTGTTCAGTTTGTATGGCAGCTATATGCTATAGTTAACAGATCTGAACAATTTCTTCGGAGATTATATTGTTGCCTTAGAAAATAACATATACCAAATTTCGTTAATATATCTTGTCAAATGTGAAAGTTTTCCATACAAGAACTTGATTCCGATCGTTCAGTTTATATGGCAGCTATATGTTATAGTGGTCCGATATCGGCAGTTCCAACAAATGAGCAGCTTCTTGGAGAGAAAATGGCGTTTGCAAAATTTCAAAACGATATCTTAAAAACTGAGGGACTAGTTCGTATACATACAGACAGACGGACAGAGAGACGGACATGACTAAATAGACTCAGCTGAACATACTGATCTTTTATATATATACTTTACAGGGTCTCCGACGCTTCCTTCTGGGTGTTACAAACTTCGTGACAAACTTAATATACCCTGTTCAGGGTATAATAAATCAGGATAACAGCGTGAAAATACTTCATGTTCTTAATAGAAATGAAATAAACGCTGAAATTGAAATAAAAGCAAATAATATCTATTACGAAGAGGCATTATAATACACTGCTTTGAAACAAATTTAATATTATGAAGGATAATGTGTTTACGGCATCAAAATGAAACCTCAAGCACCTAAAGTGGTTCTGAACTTAGCTAAAAGAGAAACTGCTATAAGATTAACTGATTAAAGCGTCTGAGTAATATTGAAGTGTCGTAAAGCATTTGGTATTATTCACTATAAGGCATAAAGTAAACCGGAATTTTGAAAATATTTATATTTGGTATATGGGTACTAAAGGCAGTGTTGTACCTATTTTCAGCACAAGCGCATATTCTCCTCAAATTTCAATACCAAAATCTCACAAATTTTCGCTATATTTGGTAAAAACACCCGACATATGCGCTGGCGTCCACATATTTAGTTTCTGCAATCTTAAACATTTATAGTCCGTTTTCGATAATTTCTGTGCTTAAGGAGTCAGTAGGGTAATCTGGCCTGTTTTTTGACATTTTTTTTCATAGAAATTTGTATTCTACCATAGAACTTTTTTCACATATCATGAGGTATATCGTGGAGTGTATAAACAAATTTTTTCAGAATTTTTTGATGACATCTGTCGGAGAAATGGCTGGGTGAATGACATGCGTTTTTTCACTGGCGGGCACGATTTCTCATGTTTGGATCATCTGAAACACAAAAACCCAATTTATTCTTAAAAAGTACATGAATGGTTATCGTCCGTACTAGAATCATGAAAAAATGTTGATAAATAAAAAAGTAATTAAGGTTTTTTTTTTTAATTTTTCCCTATGTTTTTTACATAAATTTTGTCATAACATTGTACATAAATTATAATATATATATAGGGACCATAGCCAGGCGTTTTGTGAACATTTAAAAAAAATTAAGCAAATCGGTTGAGTAGTTCGACCGGAATCATGTCCGCCAGTTTAAAAAAGTGTGTTTTGAGAAAAACGCGTTTAAAGTTTGAGGTACTGAAAAAGCATACAAAGATCGACATAAACGTTGAAAAAAACGTCGAGCGGTATTATTATTTTTGGGCCTTTTTCGAAACCTTCTAATGGTACAGTGGGGTTCTTCATTAATTCTAAGGGTATAAGGGAACAGAAAATGCAAAAAAAAAAAATTTGAAAAAGATTACCCTACTGACCCCTTAAGATGAAATACCTTGAGGCGATATTTTTGCAAAGCTTTATCCCGATTTACTCATTGCTGTTGACCTTACCTTATAAATAAATATTGAGAATTCCGTGGTTTTCAGAAATCTACCTCTCGATTTTCACTCGGAGATCGATATTCTTTAATTTCAGAAGAACCTTTAACTGTTTCACTTGTTGACTATTCCAAATATTCAGCAATGCGTCGACAAACAAAAAATTATATAAAATTTATTTAAATAAGGTGAAAAATAATATTGTACGTAATCCAAAATTGATTTTGAATTTCCAAATCTTTCATGTCATGTGGAGTTTTAGGGAACACAATAGTACGGATATTATATACACTGACTTTAGCAAAACTTTCGATAATGTAAATCACTGTTATGTAGTGCATAAAATTGATCTTCTGGGCTTTCAACCAAAATTTCTTCAATGGGTATCATTTTATCTTTATAATAGAACTCAACGAGTAATATTTGAAGATACTTTTTCAGATTCAATTAATGTCTCTTCCACAAGGTGATCATCATGACCCGATACTGTTCTTGTTATTTATTAATGATATCTCCTCTATCAAAGAATTCAGAAATATTTTATTATATGCCGACGACGTAAAGCTTTTTAAATCATATACTTCAATTGATGAAAGTTGTCTGTCACAAACCGACTTAAACATTTACAGTTGTTTGATGCGATTGAAATGATTCGACATTGAATTTCAAAAAATTAAAGACAATGTGCATTTCTCGTAGATCTGGGTTCCCCTCTCCTTATATAAAAGACTATTTACCAGAGCAAGTTTTTTGAATTTTTTGATTGGTGAGTTACTATAGACCCTAAGCTGAATTTTAGTCTTTATATTGATACCATAGCCTTCAAAGCAAAAGGCATTCTCAGTTTTGTTAAACGTTGATTTAAAGAATTTGAAACCCTTTATGTTACTAAAATACGTTTTACAACATTGATTATACCTATATTGGGATATGGCACTTTTGTATGGAACTCTAGTTCTCAAATCCATTCTAACAAGTAAGAGGCGGTACAAAAACAGATTTTACTTTTCGCCTTAGGGCATTTCCGATGAGATTCTAGCCGTCTAAAACTTATAAATCTAGCTACATTTACTAGTCGTAGAGAAGTGTTTGGTGTTATATTCTTAGTAAAAATCCTGATTGGAACAGTTAGCAGTTATTTTCTCCTATAGATAAGAGAACTCCTTTTGTAGTTGCAAATCACATTGCATCACTTCGTACTTGCCGTCTTCTATATTTTTGCTACATGTAGCACATATGTACATATGTATATAACAACAGATCGAAGAGCAACCTATTTACATGCACCAACATATAGACATGCAAACAGACAGACAACAGTTGAAAAATGCAAGTAAATGCGAAAAAGTCAAGTGTTTGCTTACACAACACTTCTGGTGAAAGTTGAGGAATTGCTGACTGTCAGCATTGAATACCGAGTAAGTAAATAAGTGCATATGTGTTGAACCGCAATTGCGGATGAAATGCAAATACCATAAATAACGCTTGTCAGGGGTTACAGGCAGTCGATGCAATAACAAACAATAAAAGTTATAAAAAAACAACAATAATAATAACAAAACAACAATAATAACATTAATAAAACAGCAGCATAAAAGTAGTTTACAACAATAAAAAATAAAAAGTAAACAATGAAACACAATAAAATATGCTAATAACGGTGGATTTAATTACTTGTAATCATACAATAATGCAATATTTTTATAAGCCACAATAACAACAACAATAAACTATACGATATATCAAATGCAAAGTGTTTATTTTCAATTAAACTCACACTCACACACATACACATACACATAGGCACGCAACACGGTGCTGTGCGCCAAAGCCACAAAGTATAACGGTGAAAATAATTAAAAAATTCCAAAACACTAAATGCCATTTGCCGCAAATATGCGTGAAAAAGTCGCTTTCCGAAACGCAAACGCAAATTTTCCGCTTAAACAGCAAAAGCGCAAACGTTAAAGCAGCAGCAACAGCAACAACAAAATACGCAAATGAAAATCGCATAAATATGAAGCGCAAATATTCTGTAAATGCGCTGGCATAAATTTCGCCATACAAGCGGCAAAAAGCAGGCAGCGCCATGCGGCCGTCGGCAATGCCGAAATTGGTAGCGCAAATAAATGCAGCTGTTCGCTTGTGAAATTGCAACGCTATGCATGCGTGTGTGTGTGTGTGTGCGTTTGTGCAAAAAAATGCGTTAATTTAAATTAATTGAATTGCATTTGACTGTAAAAAGGCAATAAACTGTGTAAATATGCGCATTAAAGTGATTGAAATGCCGCTGCTTTTTTTCTCGCCGCTTACGCGTGCTGTCAGCATGTGGCGCGGCCGTGGCGTATGAGTAATGTGCTGGCGCTAATAACTACTTGTGGTGTATGGGCAGCTTTTGCAAGTCGGCCAATGTGTTAGTGCAGTTTGTTTTTATGAACTTCTGGCATAAAATATGGCATAGAAATACTTATTTTTCTCTGGTGTCATGTAAATAATGCAACAATTGTGCAGCGCATTAACTCGGAGTAAATATATTAGTATATATTATGTATATAAAAAGGAATTATTTAAATATGTAACTCAGATCAGAAGCTTTCGAATACTAATTCATCATCAATTTGAAAATTTGTTAACGTAATCGGCTAACTTGTTGCTATTTTGTATTCGTATGCCTCGAAACATCCACTTTTCTGCGATGAAACGGAAATTATGCTGTTGAAAATGGAATATACAAAAATATATAGTATTTGGCATAGTAATTACGGATAGTCCTACTAACTTAGAAAATTTTTTGAAATATTATTTATGCGGGTAATTTAATGTATACAAGGTGCGTTCCAAAGTAAAAGTGTTAAATGTGATTTTTGGTCATAATCGGTGTCGATTTGAATGCTGGATTCAAATTTTGGTCTTCAGCCAATTTGTGCACAAATGTCGCACACCCAAAATATTCGGTCAAAATGCGATAAATCGATGTTTTGGAGATGTTCAATTCCATTTCCATGACTTTCAATGATAATTTCGGCTGATTTTTGATGAATTCATGTAGAGTTTCGATGGAATTTCTGGTGATCACGGATTGTGATTGGCCCACATGTTGATCGTCATTTATGTCCTTACGACCACTTTGAAAACGTTCAAACCACTCGTGCACTCTGATAAGGGATAGGCAATCATCGCCATAAACTTGTTTCATTAATTGAAACGTTTTGGTAAAAGTTTTATCATTTTAAAACAAAATTTAATGCTGGCTCTTTGTTCAAAGCTCATTTTCACACCGACAACACAAACAGACTGACACTTAGAAGGCAATAACTTCATTACCAATCAATGAAATGTCATGAAATTCTCACTGGACAATCAATAAAGATAGCAAATTCTGGCGCACCACTCGATATATAGATGGTGCCACCAGGGAGCGCTGGATTCAAAATGTCCTGTTTACTTTGGAACGCACCTTGTATATTGGTGCTCAAATTTGTAGTTGGTAATACATTAAAAATTGTCTGCTAGTTGAAAAAAGTAATAAAGAAATTGGTACAGAGGAAAAAATGTAATTTTTATTAGGGTCGGCCAAAACAACGAATATTTTGTTTGTTCTCTAAAAATTAGATTCTGACTAACTTCTAAGAAATGCGCTTGATCCCTTTATTATAATGGAAGAGCCCACCACCTTACAGTTTTCTATTTTTTTCTTACAATCGGATAGAAAAATTCATACCTCGCTTCCAGCTACTTGAAAAAGTATCTCGTTTCATAGATTTTGTAGGAGATTGAAAGCTTTACAAATTCTTTGTACGATTTTCTCGTAAAACTAACCGTTTAAAAGATATTAACGATTAAATTATGAATAAAATGATTCAAATTCCAAGACTTATAGTTTTGCATCAAAAAGTGGCCTAAATAATTTTTCGATTAAGTTAGCGTTTTCGATTGGCCATTGTCAAACATTATTAACAAAAAAAAAAAAGAATAATAAAAAAGAAGTTAAACTCTGGCGTAAAGATCATTTTATACTCTTGGAAAAAAATGATGAATTTCTCTTTGCTATACCCAATGTTTTAGAATGAGCTTAAAAATGGTTGCCTACATTTAGAGTGATAGAAAAGACATATTAGATAAATATTTGTATTTGTTCTTGATTTCATTGCAAGTGATTAAAGATTTTAAGTTCAAGCCTTTAAATATTTACGTTATGTTGGTAAAAGTCATTAGGATTGCTAGGAAATATTGCCTACATTTTGGATTGCATTTTTCTTAAAACTTTACCTAATACGCATAAATAATACATAATTCAAAATGAAAATAGTTAAAAGTAAATAAAATAAATTTTCGAAGGTAGACATGTAATAGGACAAAGTTGAGTAAAAGCTCGAATCATGGAAGTATGCTTTTATATAAAAATTACACAATTCTTCTATCTTAAGCAGGCATATTAAAAAAAGGAAAACTTCTCATGAACTACTGAACGCTACTCCGTCTGATATCGCTTAGAACCAAAACTGTTCTATGCTTGTCTCATTAGGCTACCGGTCTAATCCAACCTAACCTATTTTTTTTTTATTAAATTTTCTCTCATTTAACCATAAAATGTATTTCAAGCAGATATTCGAGAAATCAGCAATAACTGACCTGCAGAATATATGTAACTTGAAATCCGTTTTATTTACATTAAGTTCATGCCACATTTTAGAAATTTCTCGAAAAAATGGCGAACACTTATGTCATTGCGCGGAAGTCATTCATCAAATGAATGGGCATTGAAAAGAAAACTACTCCAAAATGGCATACAGAAACAATAACAAATGAAGTCATACATTTTTAAGAGAAACCCTTCAGCCACACGCAGACACACACACGCACACACACATATACCTCACTTTTCGTGGACGCCGCTAGCACTGCTTAAGAAAACTCGAAGAGACTTTGCTGTATATTAAATCATAATCATAAAAAATGTACTGCTTTCTGTTGCAGTGTTGCAACTTAAGTGTGATTGTTGTTGTAGCCACATTTTTCATTCTCCGTTTGCTGCAGAGTATTAGTGTGAATATGCATGTATACATACATATATATATATATGTAGGTAGAGAGATGTGCCTAACCGCTTGCGATACAAAATACCACAACGTTTGTATGTGTGTGTAAAAGCATATGTATGTATGTGTTGCATGCGAGTTTTTGGTTGGGAAGACCGTAAAAGTAGTTGCAGCAGACAAGTGCATAAGCACTTAGCTTGCTTGGACATTATGTCATTTTTATATGCGCTATACAGGATGTACCGTTAAGTGGGTGAGCGAGCTAGCGCATGCATGCGTCTTAAGCAATTCAAGATGCTGTAAAATACCGACAACGAAATGTAGAAAAAAAAGAAAACACAAAACAGAAATAAAGAGATAATGGAAATTGTGTGATAAAGAATTTAATGCACTTATAGTGATGTGGCATGTATTGTTTGTTGTAGGAATGTAAATGTGTGTAGTAGTTTGACACACACTTATGCGCACAACTATGAATATTTATGCACTTTTACTTAACGGTACAATTGCACAGAGTTATAAAAGCGTTAAAGTGGTTTTAGTCAAGCGATATTTGGATTTAGAAGTGGTCCACAGTTGGTGATTTTCGAACTAGTTCGGGAGTAGTTTAATATTAACTAGTTGATATTGGACCAGTTTAAGTTTTTTGTAGTTTTTTTTTATTCATTTAAGCTTAAATTAAACAAAACATAAAATTTTATGGATTTTGTGACAATTTTAGAGAATCAATTATCACTTTTTTTGTAATGTAAAGCTGCCTTAGACGAATTTTTAGACAAAAGAAGTGATCTTACTGTTTCATATGTGGCATTAGTTTGATAACGGAAGCATTTTTGTCTCTCTTTTCTATATATTTATGATTAAGAAGCATTTTTAAGTTTTATGACAGTATAAATGGGTTAGCACAAATGTTGGAAATATTATAGAAGAGGTCTTAAGCATCTCAGATTTCAAACAAAAATACTCCTCAGCATTTTCTGTCCAATTCCAGTAAGAGCTCGAGCCTCAAATGACCAAAGAGTAAAAAAAAAAAAATCACATTCTTCAAAATTGGCTTCCACTCTAACTTCTCCCCTTCTACCTTAGTACTGTTATCTTTTCATATCCACACATAAGCAAACGCCTCTATATACATATATACCTCTATATACAAACATATACTCCCTGTTATTGCTAGAGCAATGTACGACAATAAATTTTCCACAATTTTCAAGTATATTTGCTCACATAACCCAAAGACAGCAGTTTCATCATGTTCAGCAACAACATCAACAGTGCCAACGTAAAGCATAACAGTCGTCAGCTGGCATATCTGCATCAGCTGAGCGCATCAACTTGGTTTTAAGCGCGTATCAGCATGAGTGGCTATATAAAATTCGTGTAGTCATAACAGCTGTAACTTTATTTTCAGCGCCGGTAAAACAACACATTCTCACCCACATACACACATACATACATATGTGTATGCAAATAAAAACATTTATACACAATAAATGGAGCATTTTTCACAATCAAATAAAACTGTGGGTTATTTATGCTTGAAGGTGGGGATGTAGTCTATGAATATTTCTTACACTTGTAAGTTGTGAGCTTGCTTGATTTCTGATGGATATACATATTTATGTACTTGTGGTCAAAAAATAAAAAAAAAAAAACAAATTCTCTAGTTGTAGCCCCACGTATTACTATATAAAGAAATTTAATATAGGTTATGAATACAGCCAGAGCTAAGGTTTGTCAAAATATTAAGAAAAAAATATCAATTTAATAAAGAATATAAAGTTCATATATACATATGTATGTATGTTAGAATTTTTATTTTCTTTTCTAATTTCAAATTCTTTACCTTCAGAATCCGTTTTACGGTATGTTTATGTTTCCGCTAAATCTAACCAATTTTTTTCTTATTTTCAGGTATTTGGTACGCTCAATTGATTTCAGTACCTCGTTGAAGGTAAGTCGCATATACAATTTTGTCAGTAACATTTGGAAAGTACCTTTAAAATAGGTTATATTTTGGACCTTTAAAAAATTTCTTAAATTGAACATTTTTAGTGGATCGGCATGATCAGCTCCAACCATAAACGAATTATAGTCTTTTGCAACTATTGGATAATTAACATTACTGACAATGCCTTTTTGATCTTTTCTTGGAACGCTCGCATCTTCTGATCCATTTAAATTGGATGCCTAACAAATCGTTTTTTTATCCATCCACTTGCTAAAACTTACTAGAGTATAATTTAAAATCACTATCTCCTCCTTTAATTTTTTTATCAACAATTAAGTTTTTAGGATTTCCCTTTCGGTTGGCACGAATAGTAACACAAACTTAAATTTTTTCGGCTCTTGGTTTTTTCAAGAAGATGAGCTGATATGAAGTAGTTATAAAAAAAAAAAAAACGTTTTTTCCCCATTCAACTTCAGTCCTTGATAGGACGACACTGTCTCTAAGATTAAGGCCTGTATACTTGTATTATAATTTTTCATCTTTGCTTTATAGAGAGTGAATTTTTTACGTAACCATGTTGATCAGTCAAGCACCACACTTTACATCCTTTTGAATGGACTTTATTGGCCAATATTGTTTCATAATATTTCGTTCTTTAAATAGTATTATCGATTCATCTACGGAATGTTGGCAATTCCATTGTATATTTGTTAAAATTTTTTACTCAAGTCATCTATCATAAGGCGAAGTTTGCAAAGTCTGTCCTTATTATCCTCCGGTATCATAGAACTATCGTCATCATGTAAGTTACTCAAAATTTCATCAAACCGAGTCATATTCTTACTAATAATTGGCAAGCAGAACTCTTCGCTTGCACTCCAATAATCTTTCCATCTTGGAAGTTTGTGTTAGCCTATAGAAAAGTTGATCACAATAAAAGCATAAAACTCATTTTTCTTCAAATTTAAAATTCCGTATAATATTTCAATCAAATTTACAGGGATTGGAATATTATACCTTCTGTAATATTGTCAATGAGTGATGGAAAGTATTCTGTAAGCACTGTAAATGATTCAAAAAATCCTTCAGGTACGGAGAATTCGAAGGCATTTGTTTCATGTTGTTTTAGCCAGTGATTAAGTTCATTATTTTACTTCAAAAAATTTTGACTGTATTATGCAATGTAGTTACAATCGGCGGCTACACACCAATTTTGGCGAATTCGTAACTTTTCGATAGCATATTTGTATAAGTCAGTTACAGCGATTTCGTCTTTCAGTATCGTTAAGCTACCTTCAATCTGGCATTGCTTTGGTAACTAGAACAAGAAAACAATTTGTTGGTCCCTAAACCATTCCCTGGGTTTAGCTTAGTTAGATGCAAAATCAATTTGAAGTCCGATTGAGATATTTTTGTCAACTTTCTCGTTCTTTTTGCTATATTATCTTGATTGCAAAGCATTTTGTTCTTCTTCAAATGTATTTCATTCTTCAAATATTTAAATAATGACATGTACTATATAGTAAAATAAGTTGTTCATGATTTCTATCTTTTCATGTTAGTCGAAAGGATTAGTGTATGCTCATTCACAAGATGCCGTAATACATTGTAACCATCGACTATCTATTCTATATATTCAAGGCTCTGTTCTAGTGACACCTGCTCAGAGAAAGGATGTGAGTTGCAAACTGTTTGATATTCATAGATTTGACTTGATCTATTCACTTTCGAGCAATGTTAACATTCATGATACCATTTAATTTTAATAAAGTCCTCTAACTCTCTCTCTATTTGATAGAGCAAGGTAAAATATGAAAAGTTATAACTTTTACCACAATCTAATCAGAGTTACCGCAGATACTTTATGATTGCTCCCAAAAGCTAGGCTTAGCTTAAATGACTGCTCCTAAATGTAGGCTATATTTCTGTTTTAAGAAACTAAATATTTTAAACTAACTTTTTGGCATGATTATATTTATAGAATTTAATGCATAAAATTTAATGCATAACCTTACTAACTAAAAACATTTAAATACATCTGCAAAATTTTGACTTTGAGGAAAGATTCTTAAGGAGTTATGAATAGAGGATGAAATTAAAAAAAAAATGTCACGAAGCCTCTTTAAGCTTGTAGTAAAGTAAAACTTTGTTAATAACTTTTAATTTGATTTAGTAATTACTTTATACCAGAGAACCTACATAGTAGTTCAGTTCAGCAGTTTTGGATTGTGTTCTAAAACCTTTTTTTTTGTTTCTGGAAAGGTTGCTTATCGTTTGAATTGTTTCGTGAGATTTAGAAGCGTCTTAATTCATTGTACAACATTCGGATGGGTACTTAAGCATTTATTAGATACTATTTTGGCGGCTTACTTCTGAAAACTGCCAAGAAACTTTCTCACTTAGGACTAAAGTTCTCGAAAAAAATTCGTTTGGTCCAAAACTCAGAAAAAAGTGGATTTTACCGTATAGTGTTTTAAATAAAGTTTGTAAAGTACTAAAGTGCTATGGCAGTAATCACTTTAAAGTAGTTGTAGAATTACAATGAAGGAAAAAGTGATTTTATGTGTTATTATTACAAGAAAAGCGCTCTCTGTTACAATTTCGCTTTATTATAATGGAAATAACTGCTTAAGAGTCTATAGTTATAATACTAACTAAGTATAATTTTAGGCGCTAACTTTGGCAAGCAAAAACGCTGCCTACATTTAGGATGATATAAGAATGACAAAAACTTTGTCTACATTCGGGATGATATTCGATTAAGGGAATGCTGCCTACATTTAGGATAATATTAGATTAATGAAAATGTTGCCTACTTTTAAGATGAAATTTAAAATTAACGAAAAAGTTGAGTATAAAATAAAATTGGTGACCATTAGTAATGCAGGCTCACCGATTTTTTCTAAAAATATATTCAAAGTTACTTTTAAAATATTTTTTAAAGTTCAAACCTTATTTAATAATTATAATAATATATATAAATAAATATATTATGTATAATTTTTTAAGACTTCTGTTTCTATTTAGATTTATTATAATGGAAATAAGTGCTCTAACATCAATTGTTATAAGTATAACCGAACTTAACCGTGGGCGCTATCTTTGGCATGTTACATTTAAGATGACAAAAACGTTGCCTACATTTAGGATGATGAAACATTATTTAAAGAAATGAAATAGAAAGAAGTTATTTTTTAAATAATAATAATTTTTAGTTTTCTTGGAATTACGTTCCTACAAATTTAACTACGCGCCATTCTCTCTTTCATTGTTCGCTTCAATTAGCGCTGATTAAAAAACTTTGCACAAAACTACCAAAATATTTAAATGTGGCGCAGTTGCTGGCGTTACACTGGCAACATTCAATCAACTTTCAATGCCACGCTGAGTTTTGTTGGCAAGAAAATGCGGAAAATCTGCGCGCAATTGTCAATTTTAATGTGATTAATTTCAATTTGTCCGAATTCAATCGCAGCAAACTTCGCGCCGCGCTATGATAGCATTATATACATATGTATAGTATATATTTACCAGAATGTATATACTTACATATATACATAGGTACTTACAACCGAATTGTATGCGCTTAGCGCCGCAAACTTTTCACATCCAACTGATTACGCTGCTTGAGCTTTAGTCAGCAGCTGCGACCTCGCTGGCAGCAGCGCTACCTGCGCCTCAATTGCCACGGGTAAACTTGGAAAAGTTTTGTTTTGGAACAACTTAATTTCATTTAATTCAATTTTTTCATCATTCAATTCCGTTAGTCACTTTTTGCCCTGTAATTTGCCGCATTTTCCCTCAGGTCACATTGTTAGCTGCCGTTATTGGTACGCATATACACAGTTACAGTTATATGTGTATACCGTTAGTTGGTGTATTTCCATTGATATCTGTTTGCGGAATTTCTTTGCAATGAATTGTGTTTGCTTGTGTGTGTGTGTGTGTGTGTAAGAAGTGGCCAGCTGAATTACACTAGCGGAAGTGGGCTTGAGCTTCGTAGAGTGCTGTATGTGTGCAAGTGTATTTGTATCAACGTTGCTTTAGTTGGTTTTGTAGCGCTCGCTTTGTTGCCGCATTACGTTTGCCTGTAATCAAAGTCTGGCCGCAACGCTCAACGACCCACTAGTGTCTCATTAAGTCGTAACTGTGGCGCTGGATATTACCTCGGTCATTCCTTTAGTTGCTTACCTTTCTTGTTGCATCTCGGCTACTGCTGATTTATGTACATTTGTTGTTGTTGTTATTGTTATTGTTGTTGAATTTGAGTCTGACTGCATACCTGGAAAAATCAGCGCTACTCGCTTCCTGTACAACGCTAATCAGAAATCCGCACAAGCAGTTGGGCGAACAAGGTGGAAAGGAAGAAGACCAAAATGTGAAATAAGAAAGGAAAGAACAAAGAAAAAAATAAAATATAAAAAAATAAAACGTAAAAAATATCAAAGAAAAATACAAAAAAAATGCTTTAAAAATCAAAAAACTCCGAAAAAAAGCTCTCGAAATGCAACTAAAGTTTCAACAAAGCTTTGCTTTTGCCGTACTTACCTTATTTATTTAGTTATTTATTCTTCACTCTATATACTTTAGCATATATTTATATACAAGTTACATTGAGGAATTAAAAATCAGCACAAAAACAGCAAAAACAATGACGGGAAGAGTAAAAAGGCCGTGCTGGTGGCAGGCTAGTGAAGTGTTGGCAGTACTTCACTCTGTGCCACACAACGTTGCACAACACTGAAAGCAGGAAAAAACAAAGAAAAATGGAGAGAATGGCAACAATTGTGTAATGTTGAAAAATGTTGCGAAAAATGAACTAGCAGCGAGCCGTTGATGTGCTCCATTACAAGTTGATTTGGTATGCGCTGCAAAATGTAAAGAAAAAATAAGAAAAAATTAAAAAAAAAAAATAGAAAAAATAATTTAAATGAAGAAAAAGAAATAATGTATATTTTCCAAGTCCCAACCATGCCATGTCCTACGCTCGCAGCTCCTTGAGGCAGCTCACAGTAACTAAAACAGAACGCGAGGAAGAAGACTACGCGGCTTGAGGTAGGCAGCGCGGCAGAGCTGACGGCACAAAGCAAAAATCTGGCAAGCAACAAAATCCACAACATTTGTAGCGAGCATTACACAAGTGCCAGACGATAGAGCGCGTTGGCGATATCCTTGCAACAAGGATATTTCGGTTTGCTGCCACTTCCTTGCGCCGAAAAGGAAGTACGAAGCAGTGAAGTAAGCCAACCACGAATGCCATGCACACACAGTTCCAGCTCGCGCCAGTGCGGCGGAAGCGCGCAGCAGTAAGTAACGGCAACTACTCACGGACAGCTGCTTTGGTTGACCAACTACTTGAAGGACGCGCGCGCGTCCGTTGTTTCACAGCATGCGGATACTGCCGACATGTTGCCACCGCGGCCGCTTCGCAAGAGCGTCTCACCGAACCTTAAGTGTAATTGTAATCTTATATCCTTTATATCCTGTTTTGCTGTTATTTCTTTTAACAATTATTTCGGAGTGTTTATTGAATGAGTGGCAAGCGGTGGCGTTGCGCGGCGAAAGCAGGCGCTGTGGTGCGCGCTGCCGCCGCCTAACGAACGACAGGTGCGCTGCATTGGTTGAGTGGCGGCGCGCGCGTTGGTTAAGTGGATGAATGACCCGGCGCTACGGTTGACTGCGTTGTGGCTGTGTGTGTGCGCCACAGTTTGCGGCTTAAAAATTGTCGAAAATATCTGCTTTGGCTAACCAAGCGCACAGATGGTCAACGCTGCGATGGAGCGCGCTGGAAGAAAAGCGCATAATTGCGAAACTAACAGCAGAAATAATATCAAAACTACAAAAATACGCATTTGGTAGCTTAAGCGGCAGTTACAAAAAATATTTTCATTCTACAATTTTTGTTGACTCTCTTTCTGCTGCCTGCCACTTCAGGAAACTTTTGATTTTCCGCGACACAAGTGGTTCAAAGTGGAGAAGCGGCTAAGTTGAGTTGTTTAGTAGATATAAAAAAGTAAAAAAACTTGAAATTAAGTAGAGACTTAAAGAAGAAGTAAGTTTTGGCAGCATTGGCAAGTTTTAAAGGAACTGCCAAGACAGCGTGTCGTAAAATTAAAGCGAGTGTCTACTTAGGCTGTCGCAACATACAAAAATGACGCAAAATGTATGGGAAAAAATTTATAGATAAATGTCAAGTTTTGGCTGAAAAATAAAAAAGGAAAATAACAAAATCTGCTTAAGAAATAATGTGTATAATTTCTTCTAAAAAAAACATTATTTCTTAAGGGAGCAATATAAAGCTTGTAAAATGAAGAAATAGTATAAGAAACAGAGTATTCGAAATTTTGTTTGATTTCCTCGTTTCGATTTCAAGCACCATATCCTTCACTTGTTTAATATTTTCATCAGTTAATGCCACCTGTCTTCAACGATCTCTCGACCGTCTTTGAAGGGTTAGTGCCGGATAGGCAGCTCTTAAAAGTGACAAAAAGGTGTTGGGTGTCGATCTGTTTGTCAAGGGTCTTCTTCAGAATTTGTCGTATTGTGGAAATCTGCTCTATGGTATTTTTGCTAAATCTGAAGCCACTCTGATAAGATACAATCATGATTAGCAGCTGGAACATGCGCCTTTCCACTTCCTCGCCGTTTGCTTTAAACAGCTCCGCCGGTAATCTAACGGCTTCTGGAGCTTTGTTGTTCATAAACTTAGAGCTGCTTTCGCCTCGTCTTGGTCGAGTGAGGGTTGGTGCGAGTAACTTATTCATCCATCACAGCGCTGTTTTCACCACTTAGCAGTTTTGATAGTGTTCTCTCCACGTTTCGAGTATACTCCGAGTGTCTGTTATCTTTACAGAAGCCGCACAGGCCTTGAGACCATTTTTTTGTTGCTTTAATATCTGATAAAATTTTCGAGGCAAACCCTTACTAGCCAGCATCTCTGCCTCTGTTGTTGAAATGACGTCTCTCTTCAATCCTCTTCTTAGTTACGCTATACGCATTTCATTGATAAAAAAAAGTCGAAATCGAAGTTTTGACAATGTTGCTAAACTGTATGAATATTCAAACCAAGAACTTATGGATAATAACATCTTGGGTATGATATCATTTATATGAACACACTCGGAACGTAATGAAATCGAAAAGGCACTGAGGGTAGAACATTTCTATCAATATATTCGAATACTACCTTGAACAAATAATACCTCCGACCATGACCGTTCAAGCCTCCACATTCCGAATATGTGAGCCTCAGTGCGTATGGCTGAGTTTTTGCCACAAATATTGGTGTATATGTGAGATATGTTATTAAAATTCGGGGAGAATGTTTGATAATAATATGGCCTTATGTCAAAAAAATCGTGTCAATACTTCACCTAGTCCTCATATGTTGTATTATATCAAAAATAAAGATATTCGAACTTCCAGGTGACTTTATAGCACATATGCCGGCAAAAATTTCACCCGAACTAACAAAGCTTATGATCCTGGCTATGTGCAAGGATATGAAATGTTCGGTTAAAGCTCTTCTTTACTTGTTTATGAATGCGCTAAAATGTTTGAGGATTTTAAATTTCAGGAACTCTTCGGTACTGAGCATGAGAAAGTGAGAGGATCTATAATCTTTTCTTTTTCTTTTCTCTTTTTATTGTAGAGGGTAGCAACAAAAGTCGGAGTGCGAACTTTAATCCGCTAAACCTTACCTACTCCCTATTTTTCTATGCACTCTTTACACGTCGAGCAATACGGACTAACGTCATGATTAATTTTGGACAGATACTTTCTAAACCATCCATGGGCACTCAGTATTTGGATTGGGTGAAAATTCAGGTCTCCATGTCGTTTGTCTTTCCACAAATTAATTTCTGGGATCAGTCTGTAGGTCCATCATCCTTTGGATAAAGTTTGTCACCGCTTGTAAGGTTCTTAGTTCTCTCTGCTTTTTTCCGCCTTGTAGATGGCTCTGCCAGCTGATATAGCCGGACGTGATTTTAATAGGTGGAAAGCTGGTTAGTACTTCAGCAGTATCGTTTGATATCGGTCGGCTCTGCCAGCTGATATAGCCGGACGTGATTTTAATAGGTGGAAAGCAGTACTTCAGCAGTATCGCTTGATATCGTTCGGAAAGCACCTACCCCTATTGGTGCTTCATACAGTCTAAAGGAGTTCATTGCTTTTGCTATTAAAAATCTCATGCTGGAACGCACGCACTTTCTGTTATTCTCATCCACGATAGAGCATTGTATATTTTGTTTAATTTGCTGGAAAAATACACCAAGTTTTCCTTAAATTAGAACTTGGTGTTCATATTTGACCGAAATTTTTTCCGTAAACGTAAACTGATTGACAGATTCTTCCCAAATGAGGTGGGAAAATTTTTGTAGACCAGTTTCGATTTCTTGCTTCTAAGAACAATGCCAGTTTTGAGGCCTTCATCTCTTTTCGTTTTAAGCAAAGTCTTCCTCAAGTCAGCGAGCGGGTCAGAAAATCGAGTAAAACTATCTGCGGCCGATTACTGGCATCAAACAATGATTAATTAGTTTAACGTAGCATATTTTAAGGCGCTTTCCACTACACAAGTGGCAGCCCTTCATAAAAGCCTCAATATTTTCGGCGGAAGTTAATTTAGACAGGTATTGTGTGGCCAGACGAAGCGTGCAAATATTTGAGATAGGCATAGAAATTTGAAAGTTGAATTTCGGTTAGCCACAAAGCGTTATTTTCTTACAGTTATATTTACAAAATGCGTCTATTATGCAACATTTCATAAATATTTGGTTGCATTGTTTAATATCAAAGCGGTCGAGTGATTTTTGAGTCTTCCTTCAAGACACATAGCGCCATATTTACTTTCATTGTTGCAACAGAACATTGCAAGCGTTGATTTCTAATGTTTTTTTTGGTGGAAATTTCAAGGCGCAGCACTTGAATTTGTGCGCTCAAGCGGAAAACCTGAGATAGTAAGTAAGTTGGGTGACTTTTCAGTTGCAGGTGATGCAGACACAAACTCGGCGAAACAGCACAAACAAGTGCAAACAATGAACGTGCAACAAATGGCAAATCAGCGCACAAGTGGCAGCGACAACACAAAACTTGTAGCTTGCAACTTGAGGGCGTGCAACAATTGTTGTGCGAGAGCCAATGTGTTCGTGAGTGTGTGCGTTGTGCGGCATAACAATAATTCTATAGTAAAATATTTGTTGTGCAACAACAATGTAACCAGCATGGCAACACTTGCATTGAAATGAGCGGCGGCGGAAAAATGAATTGAAAGGACGAAAACACGATTTACAGTTTTATTTACAACACACATTTTATTAAGTATTTATGGCGGCGCCCATTGTCTCTCTCCCGTTCGCTCTCTCTCCCTCTCTTTTGCTCTCATTGCGCGCCGGCCACAACTTGCTTGCTCTCAAGTGACTTTAAATCGCTACAAATGCAACGGGAATTAACTGCCAGCAGTCAGCTAGGCAATCATACAAACCTGCAACAACAACAACAACAAATTGAGACAACAACAGCGCACATATAGTGGCAAACAAGAACGAAAACGGCCAACAAATCGGCAACAAAAGGCAAATGAGAAATGTAGTGAAAATAAAGTAAACATAGCAACAAAAAAAACAACAACAATTACAACTATAGAAAATCAGCAAGTTTACTACGACAAAAGCCAGTTGCAGTAAGTTGGCCTCTTTAACAATTCTGCAATACTGATTTACAACCTTTTTGTGAGGCAAATCAACGGCAATGCTAAATAAGCGACCCCCTTCCCTCACCCTCACCGACTCCACACCGAGTTCAGCAACTGAGTTCGGTTCGGGCATTGTAAATGCCAAATGGCAACAGTTTCATTGAAACTGTGCAAAAAGTACAAAAACAAAACAACAAAAAAACTTTTTCTTGCAGCCGCTTTGGAAATCCATTTCGCTGTTGTTGTTGTCTTCTAAGTTGTATTTTCTGTTGTTGCTTCGCTTTTACGCTTATTGAAAGTAAACGAAATGGAAATGAGGTAGCGCATAAAATTTTCGTAAACTTATCAAAAACAAATAAACAAATCAGCGAAAGGGTGCGAGCGCAAGAGGCGAGGCGAAATGGGGGAAAAGCGCACAAAGCGCAAACTTAACAAAATATCAACTAAACAAATGAAATTTTCGAGTGCAATGAGGAAATAAAAGTGGCGCAAATGTTTGTTTTTGCTATTACCATTATTTGTCTTTTATTCCAAGTTGGCGCAGTGTGAGTGTGTGTGTGTGTTATGAGCGGAAATGAGCGAAACTTTGCAACGCAAAAGTGGAGCGCAAGAAATTAATTGAAATGCTGAAATTGATAATGGTGTATACATTAAAGTTTACAATAACGGTATCTTTTATTTAATATTTTTTTTTCACTCTCAATATATTGCTACAGAGTGTAATAGTTTTGTTGACTTAACGCTTGTTCGTATCACCTAAAAGTAGTCGATATATATATAGGTTATATAAATATATAAATGATCAAGATGACGAGTCGAGTTGAAATCTGGATGTCTGTCTTTTCGTCCGTTCGTTGCTTCGTCTATGTGTTTGTCCATCCGTCCGTCTGTCTGTAGGTTATAAAGCAAGTTTTATAAGAACTCCAGCCAACAGTGTTTGAATGGATAAACTTGGATGATAACCCCAACTACTCCCCATATAACAGTGCTATTAGAAACTACTAAAAGCGAGAGACATTAAATTTTAACCCAGATATGATGTGTCAGAGTTTTGTAAGAGCCGGGTAAAAATTGGACGATGGGCGTGAAGCCGCCCTGCTTTAGATGAATTCACATGCCCTAAATCAAATATGTCGGAGTGGATCCGCTGAAGCTTCCTTTTTGTTACCTGTGACCCCAGGCTCCACACGGGTTGGCTACCGCATCTCACATAAGGTTTACTTACGTTTTCAGAGTAGGTAACCCTACGACTGTAACTTACCCTGAAGAATGACTACACCCCATTACACTCCATAAAAGCTTTCAGTGAAATTAAATATAGTGTATAAAAACGGATACTAGATCACGATCACAAGAAGGATTTTATATACTTTTATTAGCACTTATTTTCATGAGAAATAAATGTTTCCATAAGTCTCTTCTGAATCATCTAAAAGTCTAAAGAGCTTCTTCTAACATACGTAAGTTGCCATTTGTATTTCGCGATTTGGTAACTCTACACAATTTGGCAACTCGCAACTTTATTATTTATGCCCGGTTTCATAGTTCATACTTAAGTTGTGCTTAAGGAGTCAGTAGGGTAATCCTTTCTCAAATTTTTTTTCTTTTTTTTTTCTTTTGCATTTTCTGTACCCTTAGAGTTAATGAAGAAACCCACTTTACCATTGGAAGGTTTTGAAAAAGGTCGAAAAATAATACTCGTAATACCGCTCGATGTTCGTAGCGCTCAGAGTGCACACCTCAAACTTTAAATGCGTTTTTCTCAAAACACAATTTTTGAAACTGGCGGAATTGATTCCGGTCGAACTACTCAACCGATTTGCTTATTTTTTTTTTTTGTAAATTTTCACAAAACGCCTGGCTATCGTCCCTACTAGATTCATAATTTTTTATAATTTATTGACAATGTTATGACAAAATTTATGTAAAAAAACATGGGGAAAAATTATAAAAACGGTAATTACTTTTTTATTTATCAACACTTTTTCATGATTCTAATAGGGACGATAACCATTAACGTACTTTTTAAGAATAAATTGGGTTTTTGTGTTTCATATGATTCAAACATGAGAAATCGTGTCCACCAGTGAAAAGACTCATCTCATTCACCCGCCATTTCTCCGACAGATGTCATCAAAAAATTTTGAAACAAATTGTTTATACACTCCACGATATACCTCATGATTTGTGAAAAAAGTTCTATTGTAGAATAAAAATTTCTATGAAAAAAATGTGGAAAAACAGGCCATATTACCCTACTGACCCCTTAAGATAGAACAGAAAAATAGTGTTTTACATTCTTAAGTTATGCTTAAGAACTGAAAATTGGAGACTTAAGCAGTGCTTTAGTAAGAGCTGATTTGAATTGTTTTGAATTTTCAGTTGATTATCAAAAGAAGAATAAAAAGAAATAAGAAATTATTTTTATGAAAAAATATGGAATCGAATTAGGATTTCCATCAGTTCCAATGTGTGCTCCGACTAGCTAGCGATGAAATTCGGGGTTCTTTTGTTGTTTTCATCCCTTTTCGATATAACTCTCCTCGCAAATTTATATATTGTCTGTTATAATTTTATAATTTAAATATTTCCGACATAATTTTATGGATGACATTTGTAAAACTTATGTTAACGTGTATAACGTTGCCACATATCATAATAAAATTTTATAGAACTTAAGCATTGAGTGTGAAACGCAAATGACTACTCAGTCTGCAACAATGTTTAGCTAAAATTTTATTTGGGCATAACTTAAGTATGAACTGTGAAACCGCGCATTAAAGTTTGACATTTTTGTTGTTCTACATTCTCAGAACTTTTTGACATACGAAGGCTGTTTCTGTTATTAACAGTAACTTAAAATACTCATATCGGCCAAAAACTGGAATTAAATTGATATTCAATTACTTTTTAACAATTTTCTTCGTGCTTCGTTGATTAATATTTGGGTTTGTTTTCTACTTTGCAAACTTCACATCACTACCTTTTTTTGAATTTCCTGCGAAATTGTTCTTAATATTCCAAAATATACTACTCTTCTTAAAGGATGCTTGAAGCTGTGTTAATAAAAATAAATCTATCTCAATCTATTGCAAATGAAAGTATTTTTGGTCACTTTAGGAGAGAAAAGGTTGCCTCGCTTTGTCATCATTTGAATGCATCCAATAATCTTGCAAATCTTGCCAAACTTTATAGCCGACTTTATGTGTTTCTTCTAACTCGTATTATAACAGAAATAACATACTATTCTAGCCTTGTCATAAAACACGATCTTCTTGGTATTTCGAAAGGACAATTATCCTTGAAAAATATTTCTCTGAACAATTGATTTTACATCAAGCGGCTGTAAAACTTAAATGAGATATCCACATATTCTAGATTGTCGATTTCAATATTATTATTATTTTTTATTATTTTGACTTGTTAACTTTAGCGCATCCAAAGATAGCGAGCAGCGTACGTACATATGTATATGCAATAAATACGAAATAAAGTTATGAGAGCAATTTTAGAGTATTCAGTGCTTTTAGTAAAAGCTGACAGCACAATGAATACATTTTTTGTTAATAAAATGCTTCAATGCTGAATTATAAAAAAAAAATAGTTTTCTCACATTTATATATGAATGTATTAAATTCCATTGCAAGTGAATTTGACTGTTTCCGCGGAATGCGTTGATTTAATATCAGGCCACAGCTGAAGCTGGCACGTATGAATGTGCATAAAAATGGCATTCAAATATATGCTTTCACATTTATATTTCACTATTATTTCATAGGGTCCTGTGTCATATGTCGTGCTTACTTACCCACTGCTCACATATGAATTATTAAAATTTTTCCGCAGTTGCATATTTGGCATTGTAACTCAGCTATGATTTGGGAAATTGAGTGTTCCTCATATATGTACGTTCGCATTTACTCACGAGAATTATTATATTTCTTCTACATCTACATAAATGCATTAGGATTATTATAAATTTTTGCGAAGTAGGAAGATATGCAGCGCATTTTGATTTTTATTTAAAGCCATAAAATTATTTTAAGCAGAAATCAATAACAGAGTAAGATAATATTGTCTATACTTTATTAGCAATAATTTATAAAATTTGTCAAATAAAATTTAAATATATAAAAATTGTTTAATATTGCACCAAAGCAATTATGGCTTATTTAGTTACCAGTTAGCTCCTCACGGTACGTAATTGAAACCTTGACGTTTTTCTATCACAATTCAATTACAGTGAGATTCATGAGAGATGTACTTAAACTCAACCGCACTTCTATATATAATATGTAACGCTTTCTTCTCTTGAGTCGAATCAGCAGGTTCTGCTCTACCTAGTTTTTCAGGCATATGCATTGACCTTTATCATCTAACTACATATTGTGTATACAGCGAACGAGGACGGAGCTTCCAGAGCGGCTCTGACGGATCGGGGCGCCCACGGCCTATATTCTCCCTGCGTACTGGATTTCTTTCTACAGCCCTATGTATTAGAGCGTGTTGATTTACAGGGAGCCAAATAAACGTAAAAATCGTGTGTGCGATAAATGTTCCACGATTTGTTCTGAACAACTTTGCCTAACAGACTATGGTTATAAAACTGACTATACACATTTTTCAGTTTTTGAGATAGCCGAATGAAATTTAATACGTACGTGCCTCCGATAATCTTTAGATCATTTGTCGGAATCGATCAAATCGGAAAACTATGCAAGTATTATATAACTCATATTTTGCATACAACCGTTTATTCAGGGCTTTTAGATCCATAGTCTGTTAGGCAAAGTACATAATGATCCGTAAAAACATATCTCAAATGCCCGATTTTATAAAAAAACATAGGCCCGCTTTAGTGTTTATATAGCATATCAGAATTTTATCTAATAATAAGTGTAATTTTTAAAATCAATATTTTTAAGTACAAATTTGTGCTACTAAAGCCTCAAGTGCAAACTCTGACGGTTGCTAGAACGGTCGGTTGATGAACTTTAATACCTTTTAGCAGCTTTTTAATTATTAACAACTTCTAATCTTCATTGAAAGACGTTCTCTATATCTTTGCGCTTTGTGGCTGAATCTCTTTTACACTATAAATATTGACATCAATGCACAAAAAAGGAAAAACTGGTTAATATCTTATAACATATGGTAAAAGTTAAAAAAAAATATTGAACTTGATTTTGATCGGTTTGTTTGCATGGCAACTATATGCTTGAGTGATCCGGTATTGGATATTCCATCAAATCAGTTGCTTCTTCAAGAGCAAGAGACGTGTGAAAGGTGCCGATCGATATTTCAAAAAGTAAGGGACTAGCACAAATTACTTACATAATTAAGAATTTCGCGCAAGGCCACTCACTTGGCGCTTAGCTCACCGAGACGCATTAAAAACAAACACATATACACACACACAAACGCAGTTGACCGAGTAGCAAGGTAAAGCACGAAAGCAAGAAAGCCGTTGGAAGTGTTGACGCGACGTCAAAGTGCAAAAGTTTTCAAAAGTCCACACACACAAAAGCCGTCTGAGTGCGGTTGTGTGCTGGCCGACACACCTCAAATAACCGCGTGCACACCAACACACATACGCACACGTACACGCATATAAGTAAATACTTAGGTAAGCATGCTGATTCACACATAACTCAAACTAAATGCACTTCGGGCAACACTCTACACATACACACACACGCACTCCACTCAATGAAACTTTCGCTGGCACTATTCAACACTTTGCTGCCACTTCCACAGCCACTTGAATGTCACTCCATTACACTTCACTTCACGCGCACAAACACCCTAACACATAGGTGAACACACGCTTACAAACATGTATGCCAACACCTGGAGCTACGTACACACACACTCACATCTAAATACAATTGTTCGTTAAAGTGATTGCGTGTTGCAGCTTTTGTTATGGCTGCATCCTGCAGCACGCAGTATAAGCGGCTATTGAGGCAGGGATTTTTAGCGAATACGAAGATTTGTTTCCGGCTCAGAACCTGGTTGTACGAGTGTCCTTCTATATAATACAGTAATTTTAGTTAGTTTAGTTTGAAAGTAATCGATTTCCATTGAATCGTGGGTTGTTAATTTTCCAGCGATTTATGGTGTCACCCAATTCTGAGTTATTTGGTATACCCGAAATTTGACACGTTGTCTGCAACATGCAGTAGAAGTTGTCGGAGACACCATAAAGTGAACATATTCTGACAAAAAAGTACCTGCAATTGTAAATAAAACGAAAAATATTTAATTATTTTTTAATATTTGTTTTGTCGCTTTCAAAGTAATCCCAACCAGATGTATTACACTTATGCCAACGAGTTTTCCAGTCCTCGAAACACTTTTCATAACCACTTTTTGGGATGGCCTTCAGTTTCTTCGGCGAATTTTGTGTTATCTCTTGGAAAGAATGAAACCGGGTTCCACGGAGCGGCACATTTGACCTGTGTGCCGCTGCATAAAGGGGGGTTAGCAATGAGCTGGCCGACGAACTAGCCCGCCCTGCGTCAGCTTCCGGGATGATGGGGCCAGATTTATGCATCGCGGTGGAGTCCCACATGGAGAAGAGAGTAGATAGAGAACAGCACTGACAGCAGGCAACAGGAATGCGCCACGACGAGCTGCTATTGGGTGTTTACAACCTAGCAACGTTTAGATATATGATCAGCCTCACTGCAGATAAATTCCATCTTCTTGTTGCGCTTTACATATACTGAGCACTGCAAGCTCAAGAAACACTTGTCCAACATGGGCATAGTCTGTTGTGCAAACTGCCGGTTTTGCGATATGGAATCGAACACACCTGATTCTAGATTACTCAAAAATGTGTAGAAGCCGGTTTATCTAAATGGACAAGAATCACATCACCTCCATCGCGCACAGCAAGCTCCTGGAATTGTTCAGAGTGCTGAACCTTTGTGACCATATAGGATATAGGAGAGGGCAAAATAGACCATAGGTCACAGTTCATAACCTCAATTAATTTCTATCTACATATCTACAAGCGACATCTGTTGATAGCACTATCTATTAGCTGCCATAAGAGTCAAATGAATTAAGACAATTTTTTCAGAAGTCAAATTACTTTTCTACAGGGTCCGGAACTCGAAGTGTAACCAACTTCAGTCCGTTCGCGCTGCTGTCGCACTGGAATCAGCTGTTTATAAATTTGCTGAATGACAGTTTGGAGTATTGTTCACAAGTGTTCAAAAGCGTTTTGCCAAAAGTGAACGCAACAAAAAGTGATCAGCGATGGAATTCAAACGTAATAGTGTGGTTGCTTTATATTTAGCTGGAAAAGCCAGCAAGCCAGCAATTGTTCGTGAGCTCAAACACCTTAATGTGAATAAAGTTTTTGTTTATTGCACCATCACTCGTTACAATGATACTGGTAGCATCGCAAAACGCCATGGAGGTGGTCATCAAAAGACTGCAACGTCACTTGAGATGGTTCGGAAAGTGAAGAAGCGACTTGAGCGAAATTTACGACGAAGTGCCTATCAAATGACTAAAGAACTGAAAATATCCGACCGCAGCATCCGACGCATATTGAAAAATGAGCTCAAGGTCAAGCCTTACAAGTTCCAAAAGGCCCATGACCTCACACCGAAGCAGCAACAAGTAAGACTTGAGAGAGCGAAGCAGTTCGCTTAGCCGAAACACATTGTGTTTTCTGACGAAAAAATTTTTCCAATTGAGCAATTCGTAAGCTCTCAAAACGATAGGGTTTACTTGACCGACCATTCATACGAGAATCTAAGTCATCGGTTGGCCACCAGGAGGCAGCACCCGCCACAAATAATGGTTTGGGCCGCTGTCACCGCAGATGGGTGCTCTCCAATTGTTTTCATCGAGCCTGGCGTCAAAGTAAATGCGACATATTATCGGGAAAGTGTTCTGGAGGCTGCTTTGAAGCTCACAAAGCGCGAGTGAAACAAGAATGGCTGAAAAACTACGTTCCGAACTTCATTATGACCATACAATGGCTCTCGAATTCACCAGGTGCGAATCCAATCTGGGCCATTTTGGAGAACAAGGGGCGAAGTAAAAAATACACCAGTATTGAGATGCTGAAGAAAGCCATTGTCCGTGAGTGGGCTAAAATACCGGCAAGTCACATTCGGGCAGCTTGCGATTCGTTTTTTGACCGTCTTAAGGCCATAGTTAAGGCAAGAGGTGGTCATATCGAGTAAAAGTGCATTGGTCCTCAATTTATGATTATTTTCACACATTTTGTACTTTAACATAAATAAAAATAATTTTCCAAACCGAATTTATGGCTTTTTTAAATGGTTACACTTTGAGTGCCGTTTTGGATATTAAATCTTTTAGCGATGTGATGGCTTCTATCAAAATCCGTAGAGAAATCACGACCAAACGAAGAATCCTCCACTGATCTTAGTCTGTTGGTTTTTTCTACTCTCGCAACAATGTTGCTAAGGAGAGTATTATAGTTTTGTTCACATAACGGTTGTTTGTAAGTCCTAAAACTAAAAGAGTCAGATATCGGGTTATATATACCAAAGTGATCAGGGTGAATCAGTAGAGTCGAAATCCGGATGTCTGTCTGTCCGTCCGTCTGTCCGTCCGTCCGTCCGTCCGTGCAAGCTGTAACTTGAGTAAAAATTGAGATATCATGATGAAACTTGGTACACGTATTCCTTCGCTCCATAAGAAGGTTAAGTTCGAAGATGGGCAAAATCGGCTCACTCCCACGCCCACAAAATGGCGGAAACCGAAACCGAAAGATATTAAAGTGAAATTTGGCATAAAGGATCGCATTAGGGAGGGACATATTTGGAAGTAATTTTTTTGGAAAAGTGGGCGTGGCCCCGCCCCCTACTAAGTTTTTTGTACATATCTCGGAAACTATTATAGCTATGTCAACCAAACTCTACAGAGTCGTTTTCTTCAGGTATTTCCATATACAGTTCAAAAATGGAAGAAATCGGATAATAACCACGCCCACCTCCCATACAAAGGTTATGTTCAAAATCACTAAAAGTGCGTTAACCGACTAACAAAAAACGTCAGAAACACTAAATTTTACGGAAGGAATGGCATAAGGAAGCTGCACCCAGACTTTTTTTAAAAATTGAAAATGGGCGTGGCGTCGCCCACTTATGGACCAAAAACCATATCTCAGGAACTACTAGACCGATTTCAATGAAATTCGGTATGTAATATTTTCTTAACACCCTGATGACGTGTACGAAATATGGGTGAAATCGGTTCACAACCACGCCTTCTTCCAATATAACGCTATTTTGAATTCCATCTGATGCCTTTTCTGTATAATATATGTATACATTAGGAACCAATGATGATAGCGGAATAAAACTTCACACAAATACGGTATTTGAAAAATATGTAAATGACGGATAATGAAATCCCGATTATCACTTTATCATGCGAGAGTATAAAATGTTCGGTGACACCCGAACTAAGCCCTTCCTTACTTGTTTTGTGAATATAATCGTTTATGGAGATTTTTTTATGGTCGAAGGTATAGGTATAGGTGAGAAAATACAGAAGTTAAAAAAGTTGTATCGTCCTCAGAGGGAGGTGATTATTATTGTTTGTCTGTAATTATGTAATCGGAAGTATTCAATGCTCACTCTGAAGCAATTTACAGACAGGTTATCGGTAAAGAACAGAAGTTTATAACAAGGAAGTTGATTTAAAGACGGTACTAGGTGACTTATGACGCAGTTATGCCTGGTTATCTTCAGAGTTCTTGAATAACTAGAAGACAATAACAAAACAATTTTGTAAACATATATTAGAATAAAAAGTATGGAAGAAGAAGTATACGCGTTTTTAAGGAGCCATTCAAAGAATATAAACTTTTAGTAGAAATAATAAGCAATTTCTCCCAAAAAGTTTAGCAAGTCATACAACTGCTTTCTCCTTTGAAACACACTTCATTCAGTGAACTTAATACTGACATAAATCATAAGAATTACCTGTTGAAATCAAAAATTCACGCCAACCCCTCCAAAACATAACCTCAAAGAGTAAATCAACAAACACTACACTACAAAAACAAGCGAACACCATGAATTAGCAGCTTTTATACGCAATTAATCGCTAATTAGTAACACTCAACTAGAGTAAATGTTGCAAACAAAATTTTTCTTTTCGTTGGCGCATACAAACTTCCCAGCAAGAAGTCAACAAGCGAGACATCAGAGGGGTGTTCTAGGAAAATGAAAATTAAAAAGTATTTTGCAACTAATTAAAATGCGCACAAATTCGTTTTGTGAAAACGCCCAATTAAGTGGAATTCATTGGAGAATAATGCGAGAAGTGTAAAGAAAATGCGAGCAAAAGGTGGACCTGTGGACCTGCTTTGTAGGCAATTGAGGTGGTGCATACAAAGCACACATTGAAATGTACAAATATACTTAATACACGCGGCATAGAAACTTAATTACAATAAGCTAAAAAACTTTTTCCTGTGAGAGCCATGCTGAAGAACTAACTGTGGCGTGTAAATGAACAGTTACAAAGAGTCATTTGAGCCGCCAAACGAGCTAAGAGTGGGCTAAGAAGAATGTACAAACACAAAAATCACGCCATTAGCTTGCTGATTTGCTCCTTCTATAGAAAGAGTGTTAAAGTGAGTAAGAGTAAGGGAGCGAGAGGGAAGTAGTGTGAGCGATAGAACTTTATTACACAAAAGACGCTCATAAAACATTTCTTTTAAGTGGCTGCTAAAGTGAAAATTCGGCCGAAAGTTGTGCCATTCATTTGCGCATAAACTACCGTTAAATCTCGCACGTTCAACGGCAATGCAACCCTGCAGCCACTAGCCGCTTGCACACAAACCCTTGCAGCAGTGATTGCAGGTCATACACAATTACGAATTCGCGAAATCAGCAACATATACTTACACCAATACATATATAGGTATATTTAAACACACATACATACATACATATACATACATGCAAACCCCCACTACACATTCCTTATATGCACTTTGAGCCATGAGTGCCGCTTTTGTTTTATAGCCAGCGCTGATTTGTAGTCCCAACCAAGTTGCTGCTGCGCTCCGATTTCCGTTGAAAAATCTTACAATTACAACAACACTGCAGAGGTGTGTGTGTGCTGTGTGGCTCAGCCACATTTTGCGCTGTGCCTTCAAGCTTCTTCTCTGGCACCTTTTCGCCACACTTTTTCCTACTTATTGTGCTGCTGCCTTTTCTACTCGCTTTTTTATTTTTATTTTTTTGAATTCTTTTTTCTTTTTTTGGATTTTCTCATTGCTTTTCGGCAATAATTTTAAGGCTGCTTTTACTGCCTGCATTCGTCGTCGCATCGCATACAAATTGCATTCATTTGAATACGCTTAAGGCTATAAGTGTGCGCATTTTTTATACCCCGTGAGCAAGCCATACACACACTCACACACACACATGCAGGCATATACAAATACAGTTGCAAGCCAAAAATCACGCCTCGCCTGGTCGGGCAGCTGAAGGAATAAGGAAAATATGCAGCTGCATATGTATGTATGTATGTGTGTTTGTATGTTTAGAGTATATTCATTTCAAAGCGAGCTCCGAAATAGTCAGCCGTCTTCATTGCATCAAGAGTTTGGCTGCATGGCAGATATGTGTTGGGAGATACGCGTGCATTTTTAACACAAGGCTACATCTCAAGGGTAAAACTACAATGCTGTACACGCTAAAAAAATCATGAAAGTATGCTCAGTTTTAAGATACCGTCTTTTAAGGCGAGTGGTTACATTATACGTTTGATGTACTAGATAATTTACAAACCGCTTTCTAAATCTCAAAATGAGATGAGGAAAGATCATCTTCTTCAAAATCAACATCGCCCCCACCAAATAAACCTCCTTGGCCCCAGCACACTTTCACATATCACACATTTTTTCCCATCTTAGAAACAGTTGTCGAAGCCAATTTCCTGAATAGTCTTCAAACTGCGTAGCGATTTACGTTTATCTTCTTAAATTGCCTCAAAACGGTTTCCCGTTGAGTTAAGTTTGTTTGCAACACTTAAATTTCAATCGTCGGATATGAAGCTGATGCTTGTTGCTTTGTTGTTCTTCAGACGGATGAGTGCTATTCGAACTTCTTCATGCTCGGACAACGGAACGTCCCCTCCATCGTCATCGATTTGAGGAAACGGTTCACCATCTCCTGATGTTATGTTTTCACTGCCATTCAGCAGGCCGGAGAGGTGTTTCCTCCATAATTTCAGTATGCTCTGGGCTACACTAGATCACGTTTGGAGGTTCTACAAGAGTATACTCCGGTCTTGAAACCTTATGTGCCCTATCGCAGCTCCCTTATACCGAGTTGCTGATGAATGGTCCGAGACAATGCTAGGACCTCGGAGCGTACGCATGTACTCATATAGTAGATAACCATATTTCGGGCCCCGGCGAAGTCGATCACCCTCAACCCATTTGGGGATGTTTCCTCGTGGAAGCTGAATTTATCACCCGTTGTGTCAAAGATACCTTCTTTGCCCACCCTGGCGTTAAAGTTGCCAAACACGATTTTGACATTGTGGCGGGAGACAACACTCACAGGTGTGCTCCAAGTGCACATAGAAGACAATTTTGGTCATATCGTTCTGCTCTTCCGTCGGAGCGTGAGCCGAAATCAGCGATATGTTGAAGAACCTCGCTTTTATGCGGATTGTGGCTAGACATTCATCCACTGGAGTGAATGACAGTACTCAGCGACGGAGTCTCTCTCCCACCACGAATCCCACACCGAACTTGCGCTCTTTTATATGGTCTCTGTAGTAAATGCCACACGGACCTACTCGTCTCAGTCCTTGTCCCGCTTTCGCACTTTTTGGAGGGCGGTGTTGTCAGCCTTTACTCTTACGAGGATACCAACCAGTTGGGCAGCGGAGCCTTCCCAATTAAGGGACCGGACATTTCAGATGCATGCCCTTAAATCGTTATTCTTAATTCGTTTACAGTGGTCGTCATCAAAAGGAGGTCTCTCATCCGAGGCTGCTTTCTTCCTATCATTGGAGGACGGTTCTCAAACCCAGCGCACAACCCTGAGGAGGAATACATTGAATGTATTTCGCCTTCTCACTTTAACTCGCCTTCAAACGGATGTTTTTTGGCTACCCACAGGATACTTGGTCTAAGACTGGAAGTCTAGTTTTTTAATAGCTGAGAGCTTAAGATTACTCACTTATGATATCTATATGTAAATTAGTCTATCTTGGAACCAGTATTTGCACCAGCAACAACGTCATCCTCGAAATTCAACGCAGAATAACTCTTGCAACAGCTGCTACTTCGGACTGACTATTCAATTGAGAAGTAAGTAAAGTCCTCTCTCGACGAACATTGACCAAATTCTACCTCACCTCAATTTAATGCTGCTATTATTCATTGCTTCAGTGTAAACAATTTCACTTCTTCAATTGAATTTCTCTCACTGTACGCGTGTTCTCGCAACACCCAACCGCATTTGGTGCAAATGGCAACACTGATTTTCGCTGCTGCACAGTTTGTTGAAGTTTTGTTATTTTTTGGTGATTTCATTAAAACTGCCACCTTCAGCGTCAGTCAAGATTATCCGTACAATTTGGTGAGATTTAGCAGCAAAACCGATTTTTGGACGCCATTGTTTTTTGCTACGTCATTCGTTGCCATTTCATTTTATGCATGTATTTTTGGAATTCTCTGCTGTTTTTATGAAAATTTGATGCTGCTGTGTGCAAGGAGGCAGCACACACAAACACACACACACATGATTATGTATATGTGTAGCATTGAGCTGCTGCTGCAGTCCGCCAGCTATTTGTGCCAGTTAAACATAAGGCTATGATAGCTAACGGAGCATAGTTAGCAGCAGTTTTCACAGCGCGCATCCTCTCCCTTCGGTCTGCGCTTGCCTGCTGCCTGGCGCTGCCGTGTCAAGTCTGTAAAATTTAATGAAATCTAAAAATTTGCGCTATCTTTTGGTTGAGCGTGCAGTATTAAATATTCAAATTTGTGCTTGCAACCTAGTTTTGTGCAACGCCTTGGCTCTGCGACATTTCCAATTGCCGTCGACTGTGGGCGTGTGCCAATGGTGTGTGTGCCCAATGTGCATATTTAATTGAATAACTAAGGGGTTGGGCAAGTGGAGCGGTTTAGTTTCAGTGGAAGTTACATGCAATTTATGATTTCTGATTTTTGTTTTTTTGTTGGAACTTCTGATGAAATTGATTTAGCAGATGTGGTGGAGTGTAGGCCGAAAATCGCTTTTTGGTTTAAAATTAAAGTTTGTGTGGATACTGTTGGCATAAGATACCAGAGCTTGATTTAAGTAAATGATTTAAGCTAGTTTTCGACTTAAGCTATTTATGTAGGAAATTTCAATTAAATTTTCTTGGTTGACCCATACATTTCTGGCATTTATTCAACACGGAATTAAATCAGGTAATATTGCCAGCAAAAAATAATTTTTCGGGTATTTAAATCCCATAAAAATATAATCTAAAATATTTTAAAGACATCATGCAGTTTGTAACACCCTAGGAAAAATCTCGGGAACCCCATAAAGTGTTAACACATATATACCCGTAAATGTCGGTGTATACGCGAACCCGTCCCTCAGTTTTTGAGTTATCGCTCTGAAATTTTGCACACGGTAAATAAGCTGCTCATTTGTGAAAACCATGTCAAAATGTCATAGAAACAGAACTATGAAAATGGAAGGTATTCTAGCTTGAAACGCATGAGTTGTTGCTTACAATATATTTTTATATTTAAGGAAACATTCTTTGCCTCTCGCTTACCACACTCTTAAGTTCTTTTGTTCATATCCGATTTGTTTTGGCTTGAATTTGTTGTTGCTGTTAATGAAAATGTTCTTCACATAATTTTAAGGAATCCTACCGAGCTCTTAATTGAAAAAAAGTCCGGGTGATTTCCTCTGATGTAGATCCGAGTGTTATAGGAAAGGTAAGAAAGCGGTTTTTGCTCCTAAGAAAACTTTTCTTTTCAATATATAATTTATTTACATTGAAACATCGTGGGGCATGGAAGAAATCCCGTTTCTGTCAATACCTTACCATCTTTCTAATTCGAAATTTCTGAAAAATGAACCCTATTATGACTCTCACTGCTTACAATCAATTCTCTCTTGCCTAAAGGTAGAACCTTTCGATAAGTTCACTGTGCTTACTACACCACAAAAGTAGTAGGCTTGTGGTGCGAACTCTATTAGTGGTGTTTCAAGCTCTGAGGTGTTTCTCTTACAACAATTGCTTCAAGAAACACATAAAAGACCTGAGCGGTGTTAGTTATCTTATGGAGACTAAGTCCTATATCACTGGGTACACAAATAATGTTTCTTAAGTTTTCTATTACAAGTCTATCGATTGCCTTTTTGCAGTAACCGCCACTTTACTATCTACAAGTAAATAAAGAGACCTGCTGGATTAAATAGAAACTAACTCATAGTCACGGTCTTAAGGACCGCGTTCTAGTTATTTAGTTTGAAATTACTATTACTTCTGTATTGCTCTTGCTCCAATGCCTGCTTCACAATTCGACCTATTGGTCTTACTATGACTTGAAAGTCGTTTCATAATGCTAGTGTACTAATAACTTTGAAAGTAAAACTCTGTGAAAATTTCACGACAATTTTTTTCCAATAGTTGAAATCGAAAAAGTCCTTCATCCAAGTCTTCAAGAATTGTATCTCAAAAGCCTGTGTAAAATTTCATGAAAATATTGTATTAAAGTTCAAAGGAGGACCTTTTTAAAGAGGTCGTTCACGTCAGACCAACCTATCTTGATTATTATAAACCGTTAACTATAAAAGCTCAAATAACAATCTTGAGAAAATAGAACTTTCTGAAACTCATTGTCCGAAGATTTTTAGTAGATTTTATGAACATATGCAGAAGCAACAGAGTTTGATTGCTAGGAGACTCTCAAAATGAGGTGAAGAAAATTATTTAGTGAGTAGTCGATTCATTCGCCAGTTGTGAAGAATGGACCAATTGTTCTGTGTTCCACAATTCCAAAATCTGCATATTCAGCGATGGTTCAAGGGAAGAAATAGTAACTAGAAAACTATTTGACTACAATTTTGTTTTACAGTTCGAGATTCTTGACATAACAGAAGGTGCCAAGTGGGTTTCTGATTTAACCAGAAAATATATAGACATTCTAGTGGGTAGTCCTGTACTGAACTTCACTGTGTTAGGTTATACAAGCAGGCAGTAACTAGACTCTCAGCAGGTAACTAGGTTAATATCATCTGGGTAATCAGTCATATAGGAATATAAGGAAACAAAAAGGCAGAAGAGTTGTCCCGACTGATGGAAACAAAACTGCACTAAGAAACCCCAGACTATTCAGTTTCTTTAAGGATTATTGGAAACTATGGACTTTAGAGGGCCACCTCAGATTTTGGAACAATAGCAACATAAGGGGTTACATGGGTTTCCTCGGGTAAAAACAGCCTTTTTTCAATAATTTTTATCTCATATAAAAAAATAAATGTTTTTTTAGAATTTTTTGTTGTTACAAACATACACTATTAAAAAAGAAATTCTAAAATTCTTGGAAAAAAAATATTTTAAACTCGGCCGGAAAAAGATGCGTCCGCGTTGGCAGGATAACTCCTTAGAAGTTCATCTAAAGAGAAAACATACGTTATTAGTTAAGACCTTAACTTAGAAGTTGGACGCCGGGGAAAAAACTGAAAATTGAATTTTTGCAGACATTTTTACAAAAAAAATTAAAACTTCTGTGGAAATTTCATAACAATTTTTTTCCAATAGTTAAAATCGAAAAAATTTTTCATCCAAGTCTTCAATAATTGTATCTCAAAGGTCTGTGTAAAATTTCATGAAGATCGGTTAAGAAGTTCTCAATAAATCTTGCCAACCGATCTCAAAAACACAGTTTCGAGAAACACGAGTTTAAAGACGGTGCACTTAGCCTAGCTAGTTACTCGGATCAACTTGAAATTTTTATTTTAAAATGTAAACCCATGTAACGCCATAAGGCATACCACAAACTTACTTTGGAGTAGTGTTGATGGAGAACGGGCCAAAAAGCTTTTTATTTTTCTAAAAAACAGGACATATTTAATAATATTGTAGAGGTCATCAGAGGGCATCAACTCTTAATATTCCACCTTTAGTAAATGGAAAGGCATACTTGGAGGGTGATGAGACAATGGAACATTTTCTTTCCGAATGCCCAGCCCTCAGCCGGCTGCGACGTTATATCATCCACGGCTTCCAGTGCTCCAACTAATGATAACTTCCAACCAACCAATCAATCTTTAAGGAGAGCACATTCTGATTATTCCCTAAAGAGTACAATTGCATATGAACCAGTATCAAAAATATGTTTTTAGGATACAGTTAGGTGTTAATTAAACAATCAAACGAAAACCTTTAAGGTATAGATGAAGACAGTTGAAATTTTGTTTACGCTTCTGTTCAAGAAATAACCTTTTTATTAGATTTTTTACAATAAGTCTCTTTTGGTATGCTTTAGGCTAAAGAAACCGTATAATCAGTCTCTGCCTAGGATATTGTTAAATATGTTACTTAGAAGTTTCATGCCGGACTTGTTGAATTTTCGCAGAGTTAGAATCAATCCTCGTGAATTGTCCCCGATATTATTTGGTTTGAAATTTTACAGTAGTGTGTTGAGATCGGCTCATGATCGACTACAATTAGGACCTATGCGAAGTGTCGAAATAGTGCGAGGTATACTCAGATTTCAATTCCATCTTGATTTGGGTCTACGATACAATATTTCGTAGTCCGTAACTATATATGAGTAAATTATATAAAAAAAACTAAAATTGCAACAAAAAACTGAAATTACAAAAAAGAAATAATTTTAATAATTTTAAAAATATAAGCACCACTTTTCTGGTGAGTATACGTATAACCTCATTGTTCCTGCCAATTTTTGGCACTCATTTAGTTGCCTGCCGCAATAAAGCAGCCATTAAGTGCCTTTAACAGTGCAAATAATCGACGTCAAATTTGATAACTTGCGCCGCCATTTATAAACAAATATATGCAAAATATTACACAAACACACACACAAGCTCTTACACTGGCAATGGCAACTCAATGAACAGTTATTTGAGCAGCGCTAATTTTGTTTTATTTGTTTCACTTCTGCTCGCTTACCATTCCGCGGGGCGGCGAAATCAAATTGCGCAAGCATTTAAAAACTTTTCGCGTCCAATTGCGAACTGAGCTGAATGCCATTTAGCGCGAAGCAACGCGACCCCACCCCCACCATCGCCTAGCACCCATGAGCGTACACAGTTGCACAAGCAAGCTTTTTGTAATTTGTTTGCAACTTTAATTTTCGCATTTCTGTTGACTCTTTTGTTAATTTTTCTTTTCGCTGTTCGCTATTCGCTTCTTGTTGCTGTGGTGGTTCTTGCTGTTCTTGTTGCTGGCATTTTACTGCCACACAAATGCAATTGCGCGTATCTGCAACACTTTCCAGCTCGGCGGTGGCGGCGGCGGCGGCAACATCCTGTATACTTACCAGCTGCGGCACTCGGCAGTGCACGGCAACGCCAGACAACTTTCTGTGCCACACTGGTACTGGTCTGCCTCTGACCGACACTTACCTCCCGCCCCGGTGTTGCCACAGCGCTGCAAGTATGCACCATTTGTGGCCAGCAAACATTAGCGACAACATTTAGTCAACTAGGCTGCAACCGACCAACTTACTACGTTCCGCCCGCTAGCCGCTTTGGCCGCGCGCTCCACACTTTTGTTGGTCGCTGTGTAAGTGTAGCGCATTTTGGTGTTGCCTCGCTTAGGTTGGTTGTGAATGGAGGGGGCGCGCGCTTTGCATTGCCAACAAATGACCCTGACCACTAATGAGCTGTATGGCGCTGGTGTCACTTAATGGCTGACTTTCAGTTATCTTTTGTGTCGTTCTAAATCAAGCGCACAGTTGCCGCCGCGCATTCGTCTCTTTGCCGTCGTCGCGCTATCTCTTACGTACAAGTATACTAAGCGAGTTCTCCGTTTTTTGCGCCGGACGTTAAGCGCTGCCCCGCGAGAATCCGTTAGCGCGCCGACTGCGGGAGTAGTTTTGCTCATTAAAAAAAATATAAAAAAAAAAACAAAAACAAGAAGAAACGTTAAGTTCGGTTGCGTCAAAACTATTATACCCTTAACATTTACAAAAGATTCCATACAAGAACTTAATTATGATCGGTTAGTTTGTTTGCCATATGTTAGAGTTATCCGATTCGAACAAATTTTTTCCTATGACCTTATACAATAATTCCTGAAAGTTTTTGGGAAGCTATCCCGTCATATTAAAAAGTTTTTCTTATAAGGACTGAATTTTGATCGATCAGTTTGTATGACAGCTAAAGGCTATAGAGGTCCGATCTGAACAATATTTTTGGATATTGTACCGTTACCTTAAACAATAATTCTTGAAAGTTTTTAGGAAGCTATCCCGTCATATAAAAAAGTTTTTCGAAATTTTGATCGATCAGTTTGTATGACAGCTATAGGCTATAGTGATCCGATCTGAACAATTTCTCAGGATATTATATCTTTTCTTTAGAAAAAAATCCACGCCAAATTTCGTGTTTATATCTCACCAAATGAAAAAGCATTTCATACGAGCACTTGATTCCGATCGTGCATTTTGTATGACAGCTATATGTTAGAGCGGTCCGATCTGAAAAATGTTTTCAGAGATTGTTCTGTTATCTTAAAGAGTAAGTGCTGAAAATTTTCGGTAAGATAACTTGTCATATTAAAAAGTTTTTCATACAAGGACTGGATTTTGGTCGATCAGCTTGTATGCCAGCTATGGGCTATAGTAGTCCGATATGATCAATATCTTAAGAGATTATATCTTTTCTTCACCAAATTATCCATGCTTAATTTCGTGAATATATCTTGTCAAATAAAAATGTTTTCCTTACGCACACTTGATTCCGATAGTGAATTTTGTATGGCAGCTATATGCTATAGTGATCCAATATCGATGGTTCCGACAAATGAGCAGCTTCCTGAAGAGAAAAAGACATGAGCAAAATTTCAGGATGATAACTCAAAAGCTGAGAGACTAGTTCACATATATACATTGAGAAGGACACACGGATATGGTTAAATCGCGACATGCTGATCATTTATATATGTACATATATACATACTTTTCATAGTTACCGACGCTTCCTTCCTTGTATAAAGAAACATCCTAACAAGCTTAATACACCCTGTGTAGGGTATAAAAGTATGATTATCAAAATTAAATGAAAAATAAAAATTATTTAATTTAGTTTTCACTACGCCTTGAAATATGCAGTAAAATGTGGGCGCTTGGCAGTTAGCAGCGCGCGTTGGGCCACTAAAGCGTGCATTTAAAATTATTACACATAATTTGCACTCATTTGCGCTTTATTTTCACTTTTTAGCAACAAACATTTGCTGCGTTGGCTTTTCAATTTTTTCACAATTTTAATTTTATTTCTCTTATGGTTTTTGTTTTTTTTTTTTTACAGCTGCCAGCGCTTTCTTGTTGTTCTTGTTACGTCGTCGTCTTGCACCATTTACGGCTGTGTGCTCATTGCGCTGCGTTTATGTGTAGTCACTCTGTTGACTCCAGTTGCAACATGACTCCAGCAAAATGTTGCCGGATGTGCAGTATTTTTTACTTCCGGTCGCGTTTCGGCCGCTCGACACTTTGTGCGTTTTATGCTAAATAAGTTATCTAACTCTTAGTGGTGGCACTCGCAATTTAATACACACATACATACAAACATAGCTGAGTAGTTTAAATTTAATGAGCGAGTTGTTAGCGCACTTTGTGTGTTTTAGTGCGCGGTGGCATAGTAAAAAGGTTATTGCTTTATTAATTATGCTGCAGATAGTTAGATGCCCGTTAAGAATTAAGCGCGCCTGTAGTTGTTGCAACATTAGCGATCAGTTTGCTAGCTCTATACTGTAATTTTTCCCAATGTCTAAAGCTTGAAAGAATCAAAACAATATTTTACATCCGAAAACACCAACGACTTAATGTCAGTTTTTTATATTCGCTGCTAAACTTTACTTTTCTTAATACCAGTTGCTACGCCTTCGATCAATAAGTAGGAAGATTTTGCAAGTCAGAAATACAGTTGGAAACCTGAGAACATCACTCAGTTAAAACTCTCACGTATTTCCTTACAGCGACCTCTGCAGGAAGCAAGTTTTCAGAAGCAGAGACTAAAATAAGTAGGCTTCCATAATAATGCCTGTTGTAAAGAATAATTGTGAGGCTTGCGTTATTGCTTATCAGACAACGTTGACTAGTCACTTCTGAAAGTTTTTCTTCAGAATTTAAGAGCCAATAACCTGTGTAAGTCTTTTGAAACTTAATTCTTTATTACCGGTTGTGACTAACTCTATCTCTAGGTAGAGCCAAGAGACTAAGAAGAACATATTGAGGGCATTAATACTTAACATCAACCAGAGAATCTCCAAATGGAAATCACAGCACAAGCTAGATGAATATGTGTACCAGTATGATTTTTTTATATGAAACTTAAATTCTAATTTTGAATGGGAAAGTAAAAAAAATATTTAAAATATTGACTTTCGATTTTTTCACATTTTAACCTCCTTTCTGGCGCTTTCTGGATACCGTGCGAATAGAAATGTTCATCTTTTGAAGCAAACCAATCAAACATCCTATTTTCGACTTCTGCGGAAGAGACAAGTCTGATGAATACGTCGGGTGGGGTAGCAGCACCCAGCCAAATACTGTGATTGTATCCTGAACCGATTTTGCTTTTGTGACAGGTGCATTGTCGTGTAACAAAATTACTTTGCCGTGCCTTCTGGCCCTCTCTGGTCGTTTTTCGATCAAAGCATAGTTCAAATTGAGCATTTGTTGTCTATAGTGATTAGTATGAATAGTTTCACCAGGTTGTAGAAGCTCATGATATAACACACCCTTCTGATCCCACCACACACAGAACATTGGCCTCCTACCGAATCGATCTGTTTTTGCAGTTGATATTGGTGGTTGTCCCGGATTAAGCCAAGATTTTTACCTTTAGGATTCTTAAAATAAATCCATTCCATCATCGCCAGTGACAATTCGTTGCAAAACTGATTTTCTTTCGTGTCTTTGAAGCAAAATTTCACAAGTGTTTTTTCGATTTTCCATTTCTCTTTCATTCAATTCTTGTGGCACCCATTATTCACATTTGTAGATCATTTTCATAGCTTTCTAACGTTCTGAAATTGTTTGTTGTGCAACATTTAGCATAACTGCAATTTGCTTTTGACTCAAAGGATCATCTTCTTCCAATATGGCTTGCAGTTCGGCATCTTCTAACTTTTTTTTTCGTCTTTCACGTTCTTCATTTCCCACACGAAAATCATTATCTCTAAACTGTTGAAACCATCTTTTGCAAGTTGCTTCTGATAAAGCATGATCACCATATGCATGGATAAGCATTCGATGCGACTCTGCCGAAAACAGAACATTAATACTTTCCGTAAATCAAAACTTTTTAGTAAAAACTTTGACATTTTTAACACAATGAAAAAATATGATGCTATTTGTTCAATGTCTCTAAGGTTATTGACTATTTTTGACAGATGTCATGTCAAAAGAAAAAAATTAAGATCCGTTTACAACAAATGTTCACTAGTAACACATTTGTGTCTTAACGTTCATTTTATGAAACTACAACGGTTAATGGGTATAATATTGGGCTTATAACTATATATCGTCACCTAAAATGCAAAAAAAACGTATCATAAAAAAATTTAAATTGAATTTTTTATTGCTTACCATTCACTACACCATTATAAAACTCAGATATAACCAATACATAACCATTTTATAACCAAAACTCAAATTTTGTTTCAATCTGAGTGGTTTTTATTATATCGTTTTCCTTTCGCCAGTAAACTTGTGAAAAGTGATGTTACGTTATTTTCCATTTTAGGTGAAGATATATAGTTGTTTGCAGTCTTTATTAATTAAGTTATTGAAAGTCGATTATTGCAAGGTTACTCTGAATCGCTCTCGCTAATTAACAAGAAGTTTGTTCAACAATATATCCATGGATAAAAAAATAATCTGTTCTAAGTTTCTAGTGGCCTTAAAAGCCCATGAACTTCGAGTAAAAAACATCATTTTTTCAACGCTTCTTTTCTCATATAAAAAATTAAATATTTTATTAGGATTTTTTATTGTTACAAACACACACTACTAACAAAGAAATTCAGATTCCGTCGATGCTCTCCCGTTAGCAGAATAACTTCTTAGAGGATCATCTTTCCAATGAAAAAAATGCGTGTTTTAGTTTAAACCTTAGAACTTGGACGAAGGAAAAAAACTGAAAATTGGATTTTTTGCAACCATTTTTACAAAATAAACTGAAAGAATTGTGTCTCAAAGGTTTGCGTAAAATTTCATGAAAAATCCGATGAAACCGACTTCAAAACACACGTTTTCGAAAAAAATGCATTTAAAAAGCCAACAAGTTCTTAAGGCTGTGTCTCCGAAAGTATTACTCAGATCAATGTGAAAATTTAGGTCAATATTCTAGAGGTATTGTGGGATTTGATAAGACCATAAAAAGGTTATATTTTTTGAAACCCGAAAACTCATGTAACCCCTTAAGAAAAAATCTTTAATATAGAATTTTTATGTCAGGTCTTGTATCCGAATTAGTTTTGGCGAAAGGTCATACAACTAAAAAATTGGACTGGTAAAGTATAAAAAATACGTTTCTGCCATTTTTTGTTTTGCCTAAAAGAGTAAGGTGAAACCTAAAATGCCTTACTTTCATTAAAGAAGAAACAAAACACTACTTAAAATACTGTATTCAGTTGTTTAAAATTTATAATAGATGGACGTTTCGTCGTTCCCTTGATCATAGATACTAACTGCAACACTACCAGATACCACTAACCAATATCTAACCTATTAAGAAATATCTCCTTTTGAGCTGGTTTGCAATATTTATAGTACTTATACATATAATTAAAAAGCATAGTATATGTACATATGAATATTTCTTCTGGTTACCCTAAAAAGTAAAAGAAGAGAAATAAACTCCACGGAAAACATTTTATATTTCCCATTTTTTTTAAGATCTGGCTTCATAAGAATGTAATATTTCACACATGCTCTTCGCTCTTATATATATACATTCCAGTGAAGACCTCCGAAGGAGAAAGCATGTGTGTGTTTGTATTTGTTGCAAGTTTAACTGAGAAGCAGTGAAACCGCAAGTAGAAGCAATAAATTTTTAAGTACTTCGGCTACAAAGTTTGGAAAGCATGCACAGTCATCCAAATATATATGAAATATATAAATATAATGTATACATATACACACACAGATGCATGTTGCTGTCAGTTAATGTAAGTGCGTTCTTGTTTTCACGCTTTTGTCCGAAGATTTCCAATAATGAGCAAAAAATACAGGCTTATACTTTCTTCGCATATGCATATGTATGTACACGTATATATATTTTATATAAATATATGTTTATAGCATGTATGTGATAAATCAGTACTTCGCATCAATGTAAGCGAGCCTTGAGTGCTTGACCTTTACCCATTTGCACATTTGCTGTTTTTCCCATGTGTCTGCGGCTTCTATCTTTTTGAGTTTTTTCATATTGTTATTATTGTTGTTTGTATTTTTAGGTCTCTTCAGTGTAACTTTTATAGATATCTTTTGAAATCGTAATAAATTACTTCACTAATGTCAATATATTAAGAAAACAAGTTTTTATTGTATACCCCAATCATATTTTTTTTCAGTTATCGTCCTGTTTGTTTTACAGTTCTTCTTCAATACGTGACAATATTTCGCTTCAGTGAAGTTATTCATAATATTAAACTTAAATTCGTATATAATTGTTTGCTATTTTTGTGACTACATATATATTTGACTTTGGAACTAATTCTCAATTTATTTTTTCGTATTTTTCAGATTTTCCTGCCTTTGTACTTTGAAATTCGGTAAGTTTCTTAAAAAGAATCTAATCAAATACTTAAAATAAACATTTTAACTTGTCGAAATTTCCAAAAAGACTTTAAGCTGGTCATAATATTAATTAAAATAGGCCAAATCTTATTTCGTTTACGACTATAAACAAACAAAAATAATTGGTTTTCAAAAAATCTTTTTTTGTTGGTTACCTTTAGGGTCCTAAAACTATTCAATTCATAGAATGTAAATAATACGTTTTCTTTGGCCATTTCCTATTATCATGTCGAAACGTTTGGGTCTATAAGTTTGAGAGCATAAAATTTTAGGGAGATGAATGGGTTTCCTCGAGCAAAATCATATTTTCAAAATACTTTATTACATCAGAAATTAAATATTTTTTTCAAACTTTTTATTATTCTTGCGATAAATATCTTACAAAGATTTGGTTAAAACTTCAAAAAAAAATTAAAATCTCGAAAAAGGGGCCTCCGCGTTGACAGCAGAACTTCTTACAGGATCCTTCGAAGTAAAGAGAAAAAACACGTTTAAGTTGGATCGTAAAGTAGCTATTGCATTTACTGTTTTAAGTGGCTATATTTCTGAAGTCGAGCGCACAACTTCTTTGCTGTATCTCGAAAACTATTACCCGGATTACCCGGTGCATTTAGGAAAATGTTCTAGATATGTTACAAAAATAAATATGAAAATGTTATCGGGTTCATGGAGAGTAATGTTATCTACAGCCTGCAGGGCATCATTATCTAGTAAGCGATTACCTTATTTGCTCTCGACACACAGTTCTAGAAGCATCTTCGTCTGTAGAAGCTCTTTTGAAACGGGCGATTCTGAAGATTAGGCCTACTATCCCAGATATCTTGTAACAAAACTTTTTTATAGGAACACGTTCGCGAATATAATATTCTTAAGATATTATTCACCAAAAAATGTAACATACGCTCAAATAAATTTCGTTTTTGTAAAAACAGTTTTTTCTTCCAAATTATAAACTCACAGCTTCTTTGATAGCGTGGCATGCAACTGGTAAGCAATAGCGGCTTTTTGTTCATAAAGTTACAAATATTACTAGATTATTTGCCTCAGTATCCCTCCCACCCGCTACCCCAGGCAGTATTTTATTCATTGACATACAAATACATATATAAATATGTGTGTAATTTAATGGCGTGTCCTATTAATTTTTATATCAATTGCATGCAGCTTGTCACTCCCAACAAATTCCACCACCAACCAACATTTCAGCACCTGCCTCCACCACCTTCAGCGCTCATTCGTTTGCTACCATACGATTCCGTAGCATCATCTTTGTTACAGTCAATGCGATGTGTCTATTTGTTGTTGTCACTGTTTTTTTTTTGTTTTTGGCTCACACGCCCCGGTCACCAACCGTTTTGCCCAGCAGTGTGACTTTTAGTGTTTTGAACTTAATTAAAAGCGACAAGCGACTGTCGTCGTAGTGCTCGCCCCCGTCTTCGTCTTCAACATCCTACTCGTCGTTGCCAAGCATATCCTCAGTGTGTAGGCGTTGCTGCCAGCGGCGCAGTGTCGCATTGGATTTATGGTTTGACTCGTTTCGCCAAAGGACTTGTGTGTGTAATTTTCCTGCTGTCGTCATTCTTTTTCCTTTGTGCTTGCACTTTTTTCGAACTGTACTCAAAGATATTTTTCTTTTTTTCTCTCGCCGCGCTTTGTTTTTGTCCTTGTGCCCGCACATTTCGACACTTGGCAAGGTTTTCCCTTCTAATTTTACCGACACTTTTCATTTGAGTTGTGTTGCCATCAAAAGGTATCTAAGCGCATCAACATGTTTCACTGTGTGTGTGTGTGTCTTTCCTTGGTATGCGTTGTCTATCAGCGTGTGTGTGCATGTGTATGTGTGTTTGTGTTGATGCTCACATTTGATATGCTCCATATGATGTCCTTATAATCATTTAACTGCTGGCAGTCACTATTTTTACACCTCGTGACTTATTGGCGCGAAGCGTCGTCGTGACAGCTTTGACATTAATTGTGTTGCTATTAAATTTATTAAATACAAATCATTTTAATTTTATACGCCTATTAAGTAAATTGACAGTAAATGGTAGGCGAGCTTCAATGTAGTTTGATATTGGTGTATTTATTCATTGTTGTTTATGAAACATGAAACAAAAACAAAGAAAAAAAGAAACAAAAAAAACCTCAACTATCTTTCACTGCACCAAAGCTAATACCCTCCACAAATAAAAGTATTTCCATAAAGAACTTGATTTTGATTGTTTAGTTTGTATGACAGCTATATGCTATAGTGATCCGAACTGAATGATTTCTTAGAATATTGCATAATTTTCTCAGATAATAATCGATGCCTAATTTCTTAAAGATAGCTCTTCAAATAAAAAAGTTGTCCATATGAAGACATAATTTGGGCTATTAAATATATGTTTCAGGGGTCCAACATCGACATTTTCGACAAACATGCAGTTTCTTGAGGAGAAACGGACGTATGTATGTGAAATTTCAGTAAAATATATCAAAATTTGAGGGTCTTCTTGTATACACAGACAGACAGACAGAAGGACATGGCTAAATCGACTCAGCTCGTAACGCTTTAGGGTTTCCGGCTTTTCCTTTTGGGTGTTACAAACTTCATGGCAAACTTAGTTAAATTACTCTGTAAAAAGGTGCCTCTTTAGATATTTGTTTTGGAGCAACGTTGATGTGGTTTTCACAAAAAAGAACCATAGCATATTGATCATATTTTTTATAATCGATTTTTTTAGTTGAAATCGATATATTCAAGCTTTCAGCAAGTTGCTCTTGTTAGCAGCACATGAGTAAGCTTCTAGTCGGGCCTGCATGAACAATTCAGGGGTCTGGCTGTCACATATAGTCAAACAAATATGAGGTTCTGTCATGTTAGCTTTACAAAATTTCTGCTTCTTCCATGAACTTTCCGCCTTTTTTTCCTCTAAGTAGAAAATTATTATTGCATGCATTTCCTGATAAATTATTGAAAATTTTTTTTGATAGACACTTTTAAAGAAAATGTGCATGTTGAGCTCATGATTTCTTGTCATTTACTCCCCTCTCGTGTCCCAATGAGGCTTAGAAATCACTTAATGTTGCAGCACATACGAGTGGTATGGCTTTTTTCTAACACTTATATTTTTAAATTCGTGATATCTTTCCAATGGAATGTCCGAATCGAATATTAGTATAACTATTTGAAGATATTGAATTAGGCTTGAAAATGACATCATTTATTTGTATAGGGATTAATATCAAGGTACTAATAAAGAGCTTTTATAGAGGCGGCATTAACATTTTTTTTAATAAAAATAAACTTATTACGACGTAACTAAAGCGTGATCCATTTCGAGGTTCCCTACTATATAAAGAAAAAACGCAGAAACTTAAAATTTAATAGGAATTGTGTATTATTATTCGAAAGAACATGCTTCGGCATTTATTTTTTATGTCTCGGATGGTCCAAGCGTTGAGTCAAATTTTCGATAACTCGTTCTAGCATTTAGACTGGTAACGGGCGAATGAAACGCGTGATGTTTTGCTCCAAGGCTTGAATCGAAGCGGGATTGTCCGTATCGACTTTAGATTTTATACATGTCCACAGGAATGTCTAATATTGTGATATCACACGATCTTGATGGCCAATCGAACAGACCTAAACGTGAAATTGTCTGCCCCACAAAGGATTCACTCAATAAGTCCGCTTCTTCATGCGATGTGAGAGAATTGGCGCCGTCTGGTTGAAACCAAATGTCGCCGAGATCCCGAGCTTTAATTTCAAGCAACAAATGGTTGGTTAACATGGCGGGATAAGCTTTCTGTAAAGAGTCGGACGTTACTAAGGTAAACTTTTAACATACCGTAAATATATAACATGACATTTTTTTAATAACTAACTCAAAGTCTCCGGCCTGACACATAGATGGCGCTAATAGAATTTAATCAATATAATTTTGAGTTAGCCCTAACTTTCAAAAGACGCGAATCATTGTGAATTATGGGGTTGCATGGGTTTCCTCGGGCATAAAACAGACTTTTTTCAAACATGAAAAAAGTCCACAATATAATTTTGGGTGATCGTAAAGTGAAGTTGTTAGGGATAGCCGAGACTCTGAAGATATCAAAGAACGTGTTGGATATATTGTGAATAAATAAATATTTGGGTATGAGAAAGCTCTGTGCAAAGTGGGTGTCGCGCAAGCAACGACGTGTTGTTGATTCGGTGTAGTGTTTGAAGAAATTAAAGTGTAATAAACCCGAGCTTTCGCATCGATATTTGACAATAATCATTTCACTCCAAAGTCTATTTGACAGTCATCGGAGTGGACTGCACACGATGAACCCACTACAAAGCGTGGGAAAACGCAACAGCGGAGGCAGGCAAGGTTTTGGCGTCTATACTTTGGGATGCGCATGAGCAAATTTTTAATGATTGTCTTGAAAAAGTAAGGTCAATCACATCGGCTATTATATAGCGTAGTTAGACCGTTTGAAGAACGAGTTTCGCATTTGCAGGAAAAGAAAGGGCACCATCTCACAAGTCAATTAAAACGAATTGAGTTTCGAATTGCTTCCGCATTCGAAAGTATTTTCCAGATCTGAAACCCAGCGATTATTTTCTATTCTCAGTTCCCAAAAGAATGCTCGCTAAGTAGAAACTTTCGTCGAATGAGGAGGTGATCGCCCAAATTGAGGCCAATTTTGAAGCAAATGACAAATCGTACTACCAAATGGTATCGAAGAGTTGAAGGGTTGCTATAATAGGTGTATCACCCATGAAGGAAAGTTTCTTTAATGAAAAAAACGAATTTTGCCAAAAGATGTGTTCTACTTTTATTGGAGGCAGACTTTTTGATTGACCGGTTACCACCTCTTTATACCAATTTTATCTAAATTTAGCTCCATATATACTCTTTACTCGCAATTGAATGCAAGTTTTGAAGAATATACACCTTTAAACGCTCACACGCTAGCTGGCTGGCAGACTCCACAATTCAATTACCAACACATATGCATTGCCACTTCATTTGCCATTGCCAACAATAAAATAAATCGCTGGCAAATAATTAAAATCACAAATAAATTCGGTTTTTCTCGACAATTAAAGCTTCATAAATCTCGGACGAATGTTTTTTTCGGGAGCGCAACAGCAGCCAAAGGCGCGGCGCATCATTGTGCAACTCATGCTTTTTTCGCGTTAAACACTCACAAATTTGTTGTTGTGTTTGTTGTAAAGCGGCAACTAAACGCGTAATTTAGCGGCGTCATTGCAGGCAGTAATGTGTGGCGCTCGTAGCCGGCAGTAAGCGGTGGCACAACATAAATCCTTGCGGAGTTGGCGGCGAGACTAGACTAAATTTGCAGCGCTTAATGCGGTCGGAGTTGAGTACAGTTAGTCTGCTGCATAAGCCAAGGCATTGCGCTAATTCACTGCCGCAACAGACGCTGATCAACACCTACGCAGCGCCAAAAAGAAAGAGTTAGTTGGCCTTGCTGGCTGGCTGGCAAAGAGCAAAAGCGCGCAAGAGTGAGTGTGGAGAGGGGAGAGGGCAGCAGCAACAGCACCAGCAGCCGAGGCAGTCAAGCTCGTCGCATTTTTCCAGCGTCTAATTGAGTTGTACACGCTACTAATTGCATTTGATTCTTATGGTTGCCATAAAATACCAGCATAGACGCCGAGGCGTGAGTTGAGGCAAGCAGTAGGTTAACGCACACTGCTTAGGGGGTGTCTTTGTGTATGTTTGTGCTTGGAACAGCGCGCAACTTCAATTTAATTTCTTCGTATATCCTTTTAGCAGCAATCGCATTTTCGAAGACATTGATAGCGGCTGAAGGCAGCTCAAGGGGGGCGAGAGTGCAGCGCGGGTGGGGGTTTGCTGCTGCAGGATCACCGCTATTCGGTGCTATAAAATTTTTCTTGAAATAATTAAATTTTATTGCAGCAAATGAACCCGAATTGAGCGCACCGCACAGTGCTCACCAGCTGTTGCAAGTGCAGCGCTGTTCGTGTGTACCACGAAGGTTTATGTGTGTTTGTTTGCTTGCGAAATTTATCGTTTTTTTTGCGCTGTCATTTTTCACTCGCTAACTCACTCTCGCTTACTCACTTTTAATTAAGAAGCAATCATTAAATTAAACCAAACTCATTTTGGTGTGCAATAAAAACGCGGTTGCCTTTTGCTGTTGTGGCGCTCAAGGTGCTAACTCGTCACTCTGCCAAGACATATGTATGTATGGCGGCAGGCAGCAGAGGTAAGCACAGCGCAGTGAAGCGTTTAAAGTTGCTGTGTAACTTAGTTAGGCAGTAAAGAGAGAAATTCGGACCTTAAAACCATTAACTTGTATCAATTGGTGTTATCTGCGCTAGGGCTGCCAATCAACCAATTATTTTCCATATATATTATTCTGCAAGTTCAAACAACTCTAATAGCGATGCTTGCAAAAGCCAAAAATTTATTAATTTAGCGTTTAAATTGAAAATATACTATATACATGAAAATTTTTATTATCATCTGATCAAATATGACCCGGACTGACATAAAAAGTAAAAAATTTCAACTATTTTAACACAAACCTTAATTAGGCACCTGAGCTAAAAATAAGGATGCCATTGCAATCCACTTGTTATAAGCCTCCGCTGAGATGGTCTTCAGCGACTTTGGTTTTTTTGACGTCGGCTCATTTTAAAAGTGTCATTCGCTGAATTGTTGAACAGTTTCGACGTCGTATTCATAAGGCCACGAATAATGATGCATTTGATGTGAATAGAAGCTTTATATACCATGTAAAGCATCTCTTTTGCGTCCTCTACTCGACGTCGCTTTTGTAAAATATTCTGACATTTTTGGTATGATTCTAGCATTGTTATGCTGTATACCCGAAATGTAAACTAACACATTAATTAAAATATTAACCATAATATTAACCAAAACATTAATCGAAACAAGAACTGAAAGTTTAACACAAGTGAGCCGCTCCAAGAGAGATGTTGAGATACTCTGCTATCTTTCTATAGCTAATAAGACGATTTTCAAGTTATTACTTATGGTAGAATAAATTGAATGAATATGGTAGAATGAATTGAGTTTGGTAGAATCAGATGTTTTTCTACGAGTCTAGCATTGACACGCTTCATACCCAAAATATTAACCAAAATATGTTGAGTCGTTGATGCTAAGATCCCCTGCTATCTCTCTGATGCCAACAAACAGGACGATTTTAATGCAATAATTCTGCATCTTTTTTAAATTTTATCGGCAATAACGGTTGTGAGTGGACGACTCGCCTGAGGAATTTTTTCGATAACTTCACAACCAACTTGCATATCTATCTATATTAGTAAATGAATCCGCGTTTCACCGATCATCACAATATACGAAGATGGGGGTTGATATTATTCGCAAAATTTTGAGTGCCAAGGTTTTCGGACAATGTCGAATGTCTGATAATTTTTTAATTCGATCTTATTCAAGTTGGAAATATACCTTGCAGTTTGTCAGTACTTAGAGTGACACGAAAACTATCAATGAAGATTCATATTTTTAAATTTAATTTTCATGAGAATTTAATTCAAACACTGATCCAAACTTTGAGTATATATTTAATAGTGGGTAGAGTATTTTTTGATTACTCATATGGGCTGTTTCGAGTATTTTGGAGAAATCATGAGCTGACTCGGCGACTTTTTAGTTTTCAACGTTATAAAAGAGTATTTTAATGAACCAGTTAATTTCACCACCCTTCAAATATTCATTACTGAAATCGTAAATAAGAAATAATCCTAAAAATTAATTTGGGTCTTAAGTTCTTAAAACTGAATCAAATAGTAGGTAGTGATATTGATCCAGAAATATGAACATATTCTGTTTTACTTTTCTTTGGCCATACGGCCAAAATATATGTATGTTATCTGTATGGTACTAGCTACCTTAAAAATGTGGATAACAATTTGAAAACTTTATCTAAAATCACAAAATCGGAATTAAAAATTTGGAAATTAAAGTTTTTAATTCGAAATTTAATTTTGAAAAATTATAAAATTTTATTTTTTGAATTTTTATTAGAATACTGTGAAACTAAAGTATTTGATTCGAAATTTATTTTTGAAAAACTATAAAATTTTATTTTTTGAATTTTTATTAGAATATTGAGAAATTAAAATTTTTAATTCGAAATTTAATTTTGAAAAATTATAAAATTTTATTTTTTGAATTTTTATTAGAATATTGTGGAAACTTAATTACAAAATCAGAATTAAAAAATCTGAATTGAATTTTCGATATAAAATTTTTTTATTCGAAAATTATTTTTAAAAAAAATTTATTCATAATCTTGGGAATAACAGTTTTCAGTTTATTTTACAATTATTTAAATTTTTTATTTCTAATTAAATTTTTTGGATTTAAAATTTACTTTTCGTTTTTCAATCTAATATTTGGGATTGGAAATTTGTAACCTATTTTAATTACGATTTTTGAGATTACAAAATAGAAAATTATAACTTAGCTGTCAATTCAGTTGCAATCCTGTATATATGATACATGGTGTTGAGATTTTCAAGACGCTTATTTTCTTTCTTCTATTAAGTCTGGTACAGAAACTGGAAAGAATTGCATCTATGTATGTGTAGACTTTCCGATATCTTGGTTTTAAAACGAGTAAAGTTTTAATAGACGCTTGAGACAGTTTAAAGGCATTAAATTTCGACACAGTGGGCAAAAATTAAACTCTTAAAAAAAATATATACTTACATATATATGAGAAATAATTTTAAATAAAATCAAATACTGAGTAATTCTGAAAATTAAGATTTTTCTATAAATTGTCTATTGAAGCGAACACTTACTCCTTACAAAGATAATTTACTTGATTTCAACTATAGGTTGAATTCGCACCACCGTCCTTTTGGAAAATGATGTCTAGATTTATTTCGAATTGAATAGAAGTATTTATTACCTCATAATTTAGACTACGCACCTCAAAATACAGTTTCAGGTAATATTAGACAGAGTTACAGCAACATTTTTTGATATCTACAGTAAACGGTTTCAAGACTCCGTGTCAAATTATTTACTTCAAAGTGAGTCCAATATGCATTTCAGAGTCGAAAGGTTAGGTCAGGTCGTAGGGCTGACGCTCGCTCCAAAGATAACGCAGGAATTAGTCTCGCAAACCGTGAACAGTTCAAAGCAAAGTGTGGAGATGACTCTAGCTCGCCTTTCTTCATACAGTTTTTCAGAAAATAGCATCCGACAAGACATGTAACCCTTACTGCTTGTGAGCCGATTGAACCGTGCCAGTCAGAGTATCTATCATAGCGGTGATATGAACTGTTAGAAAGAGCATAGTTGAAAGTACTTCTTTCGATCCACTTTGCGCCAGAAGGATCTTGTGGCCGCAAAAGTTTTTGCTTGGTGACGAGCGCTTGCCACGGCACGCTTTTGGATACAACTGTAGACCACAAGAGGACAGCCGAGTACCGACTCTTAAACTTTATTAACTATTATATTTATTAGTTTATTAGAGCATAAACTTTATAACGGTTCTATTATGTCATGATCTTCAAGGTAGCTAAATTTAGGACAGTTCATGGGGTAGTTCCAAATCCGGTTTAAGCAAGGTTTATGAGCTTTTATGGTAAACCTGTTACTCTTGGAAGCCTTACCACAGCTACAACCTTTAAATATTGTAAGAAATATTCGAGAATTAAGCCAGCAAATAGCACACTTTTTCACCAACATTTACACATACATATGTATATGCAAATCCAACCCCTTCATATGGATATTAATATTAATGCCACCACTGTACAGCTTAGCTGCATCGCTTGTGCCGAGGAAGTTGCGTTGGCAAGGCGATAATTGCAAAGTGTAATGAAATTAAATAGCTCAAGGAAAAATAAACTGAAGATGGAGGCGAAAAAAACCACGATGCACCTGTTACAAACAACAACCTGTTAAAAAGTCAAGGCAAAGCTGAAGAAGGCTTCGCACCCACGTACATAGTATGTATTCCCGCTAATTCGCTGAGTTATGCTGAGACTACAATAAATTGTGCGGTTATGTATTATCATAAAAGCGACAGTGATGAGGAAAACGGTTATGAAGTTGATGGAAATGTTGTTGCTGCTGTTGTTTTTGCTCCGAGTGAAAACAATATCGCGGGCACCTTGGTTGCTAAGGATTTATGATGATATGATTATATAATGTTGTAGCTGTTGTTGTAGTTGTAGCTGTTGCTGCCGCTGACAATGACTTTGATGTGTACGCATTTATTTCTGAACCACGGGAAAGACCAGCGAGCAGCTAAAGAACTGATAAAACATTTCTGAGTGACGTTGCAAGACTGTTGTTTAAGAGAGTGAATGGTGAAATGTTTAGTGAGTTGCATTTCACTCGAGGTTTTTGGTCAAAGAATCAGTTTAAATTTAATAAATATGCAAAGTGATGAAAGTCATAGGTCGGATTTTGCGTATGATCCTGAACTTTTTTCATATATCGTCACCGAAAAGAGAAAACAGCCTATCTACAAAAAAAAATCGAAAATCGCGGTCAGATATAATGACCAATATATGTATAACAATTTTATAACCAAACTCAAATTTTGTTTCAATATGAGTGTATGATAACCAATATATAACCATTTAATAACCAAAGCTCAAATTTCGTTTCAAAATGCGTGTATGATAACCAATATATAACCATTTAATAACCAAAACTCAAATTTCGTTTCAAAATGCGTGTATGATAACCAATATATAACCATTTTATAACCAAAACTCAAATTTCGTTTCAAAATGCGTGTATGATAACCAATATATAACCATTTGATAACCAGAACTCAAATTTCGTTTCAAAATGCGAGTATGCTAACCAATATATAACCATTTAATAACCAAAGCACGAATTTCGTTTCAATTAGAGTGGTTTCTATTATATCGTTTTTCTTTCGCCTGTGAATTTATGAAAAGTGATGTTACGTTTTTTTGCATTTTAGGTGACGATATACGGTTTTACCTTAGCATATTCTCTTTTCTTATGTCCCACTATAAGCTACGAAACTTTTATATTCCCTTTTTCGACCTCGAACACCTTTGACCAAATATTCAAAGGACAATTAAAGAGGTTTAAAAATGAAAAAGAAGAACGGAAGACAAATGTATGCTTAGAGCTCTCTACAGGGTTATGGAATTTCTTTTTGTACTCATGCAACATGTTGCTACAGATTATAATAGTTTTGTTCATGTAATAGTGGTTTATATCCCAGAAAACTGATTACTAGTTAAATTCCGATTAATTTTATGTCCGTTTGACTATCTAATCATCAGTATAAGCGTTATGTAGATATGTAGAATGAATGTCTGACGAAGCATCTAAGCTTTTTGGGAGCCCATTGCGAAACCACCGGGACTAAAATACCTTGATATATGGAGTTTAAAATAACAAATAATTTTAATGTTTCCACCTTCCTTCCTTTTCTATCAAAGCCTTACTTTCGCTTAGAAGATGCGAAGATGCTTCTTCTATCCTTTGACAACTTCTACAGAAGCCATTGAATTTAATGATTGACTTCACCGAGACTCAGCTATGCCTGCAACAAGACTGTCGATTAAATATCTAGAAGTAGCCAGAAGCATATACATTTACTATTTTTCAGCGTGCCTCCATTGTCTAGATCATCTGCTTCACGGTTAGCAGGAATATCACTATGACCTGGAACCCATTAAGAGATCAAGGTATTCTTTCATCCTCGATGACATCCGAAAAGACTTTAGTGATTTCAAAGCCGCTTGGCTATCTGTATATATGAATGTATTCCTCTATGTCGGCACATTCCTGGTCAGTACAAGAGGGCTCTCTTTAATAGCTGTGATCTCCGCTTAGCACACACTTCTGTGGTCTGGTAGTCGGAAGGCGATTCTGGTATCTACAAGTAATTATGCTGAAAACACACCATCTTTAACTTTATTATCTGTTTGAGCTCGTCCGTATAGATACTTATCCTTTTGTCGTTGTCCACCTTACCCCTATTCATCGTCATCTCTGGAAGGTAAGGCAATATTGGAGAGCGGAATTAAGTTTAATTCTATAGGATTTTGAAAATCTGTCGTATTGTGTGCAAAGGAGAGTTGCTAAATATCTTCGAATATCCCTTATTACAGCCGTTTTATAGGAAGGACTCCCTAAGAAGAGCTGACATTACTGCCAGTTTCTTAATGACTATGTCTATGGCAATAAATGTACTTGACTTGACGTTGTTCTAAAAGCTCCATTGATGCATTTACCAGCTGCTCTTTGTATGCTTATATGCCATTTGGGTTTCACCATACTTTTACAACTGTAAAGTGCTGTGGCTGCTTTCTTTACATTTTCGTCAGAGTTTAGTTTCCATTCCTGTATAAAATTACGCAGAAATAGCTTGTTTTATCTCCTCTGTTAGCCTGGTATGATCTATTAATGGCAATACAACTTCCAGATTTTGTGTTTCCTAGTCAGCATACGATCCATCAATGTAATTTAAAAGGTCAGCGAGGCTATTTCCCAAGAACTTGTTACTAAAACCTACCCCAGATGATGGTATTTCTCAAAACGTAATTTTCCCTCAATAAGTTACTAAATATTGACCAACCCTTTTATATGATATATGCAATACCCACGCGATATAAAAGTGTCTGAAGTTTCATGTAATCAATGAAGACTCCTTAAAACTTTCAACAAGAGCACCAAACGTCACCAATAAAATTTTTTAAATATTTTACTTCAAGCATCTACTACAAAAATTGAGTAGAATAATAGTATATTTTATTACAAAATATATACATATTTATCCATACAACAGCTAAGATCCTTCTGCTAGCAATTTAGCTCGTTAAGTAGTTATATAAGGAAACCATAACGGCAGATGCCGCTGAAATACTGACTAGATAAGTCATGAATGAATTGCATCTTTCATACTAAAGAGAGAAATAAAAGAGAAATATTGACAATATCTAAAATAAGTAGGTATTTCAAAAAACCGAAAATAATGGCAACAAATTTGTTTTGCTTCTCCTTTTGAAAAATGTCTCTTGTATTTTTTTCTTCATAAAAAAAAACATCAAAAACAATAAAAAACACCAGCATGACACATGATGAAATAAAAAACAGAGTCATATTAGCACCCAAAAAATCACAGTTGTAACAACAAGTCCATAGTTCGAAGCGTCAGTTAGTCATATGCAGGGTCAGCGTACTGGCAGTCAAAAGTAAAACCACAAGCGTCGGCAAATCATGCTTTCTTTAGTTCGTTAAATGTTTTTCGTCTAGTTGTCTTTGTCACACTCTTCGTCGCAGCGTCCGTTGCCTGCGTACTGCGCTCAGTCTACAATAATTACTTCGTCGACTAGCAGTACATCATCTTCTCCATTCTGATCCACATCATAATACTCGGCCGTCGGTAGATTGTTGTCTGCCAGCTGGTCGTAAGCATCGCTACCAGCAATGCTGTCGGCATCACCTTCATCTAATGTGTCATAGTCATAGTTTTCATGATCATCATAGTTTTCATCGTCGTACTCATCGAAAAAGTGTAGATCATTTGATTCATCATCATTGACATCGTCATCGCCATCGTCATCGCCATCGTCTTCTTCATCCTCGAATTCTTCATCTTCTTCCACATCAATGTCCTCGCCAAAGACCTCTTCATCATTGTCCTCCTCCTCTAAGCCTTCCTCATCACCAATATCGGATGCGAAGTCGTCTTGGCTATAACTTATACCCTGTTCCACTTCCTCTTCAAACTCCGCCGCTTGCAAATCAATGTCATCGTCTTCGCCGGCAGCTTCACTGGCGCTCACAGTCGATGCTGAATTGGTGGGCGTGGTTGCGCTCGCCGGATTGCCAAAGCCCATGCTGTTAGCAATACCAAACACATCCGTTTCGGCGGCAATTGCCATAAACTCCTCCAACAAGTAGATTTGCTCGGCAGATGCCTCCACGGTGGATTCCGATAGCGCCGTGGCCGTGGCTGTGGCCACAGCGGCTGTTGCTGCAGCAACTGTAGCCGACGTGGCATGCAGACGCCTGCGTGTGGGCCTGTACTGACTGCTACTGGCACCTGCATTGCCGGACATTGTAGCTGCGTCTGTCGTATGGTCCGTTTCGGAATGTTTTCGCTTAACCTGCCCGTAAAGAGAGAGAGAAGCACACAGAAAACGAGGCGGACAAGAGACATTTTTCAATTAAGCAAAACATTATGCCCTCAAGAAACTTACTGAACGTCGTTGCTCCTTCAACGAACCGCGGCATATGGGGCAGCGATTGGCCCAAGCGTACTTCTGGTACGATAAGTAGACCTCCAGACATTCATTGCAGAAAGAGTGACCGCACGTGATGCGTACCGGCGAGCGCTTCTCATCGAGGCACAGCACACAGCGTTCGCTTTTGCTTGTCTCACCAGCGGCAGCGCTGCCACTGGGCTTATTGCTTAGATTCTTCGCTATTTTCTTAGCATCGCAACTGGCATTTGCGCGACTCTTGCTACAGTTAGGACTATTATTGCAATTTACATTACTATTGACTTTTTTATTATTGCTATCGCTATTATTGTTATTATTATTATCTTCGTCGGCCATATTATTCATTATTCGTGTGGCTTCGTGGCCGATCGCTGCTAATATGAGTGTTTAGTCAACTCAAATCTCGATCGGTTCCAGCCTGTCAAATGGCTGACAACTTTTCTATGCCTCTCTTTGTATGTTTTGTCTTATTCTTGATTGTCGTATGCTTCAATTTGTTATTATTATTGTTGTTATTGCTGTATTTTTTGTCTGATTGTTTTCAACGTCGACGTCAATTTAAAATTCGACTAGTACAAAAATATATATTTGTGTAGAATTATTTAAAAAATTACTGGGGAAAATTGTTGAAATATTTGTTTTGAATAGAAAGAAATCCCAAAACTAGACAAAAAAGTTTGGCATGCGAAGTGAAATTTGAAGTGCGAAGCGTAGATAGGCAAATGCTTTTGGGAATTGTGCGAGCAAAACCTTAGAATCACAAATACACCGTGCAACAATTTGCATTTTTGTAAATCAACGCGAACTTCTCAAGCGATCGTTAGCCTCTCGTTGAATATCTGGAGCATGAATCTGGGTAAAAAGAAAATATTGTTATATTAAATAGTTTTCTCCCATTTTTAAAGATGTGGCTCGAAGGTATACGCACTGAGAACTTCATAGAAATCGAGATCTGAGTCGTGATCAGTTTAAAAATTTGTACTAAAAAGATATATCTGCAGATAGTGGTTTTAAAAATAACTAAAAAGTCTAGCTTTACTATAAATATAAGGATTTGGCATTTTGCTTAAGAAAATAAGTTTGGGCATGAGATCGGCGCGGTTGGCTCGAATAAATTCCATCCCAGAAGCCCAATTTTCGGTTACTTCTTAAAGCTATTGTAGATGTTTGTTCTCTTTAAAGGGCGGCGATCGTCTCAAAACTATTTGCATATGCAAGTGACGTCACATAACCTTCCAAAAAATAGTGCACTAGTGATAAATAATACGATTTTAGAGACCAAGATGTATTCAACAAAAGTTCATTCATTGTCAAACTGATATGAAATCAAGTAACAGCTCTCAAAAAGACCAACTCCGGAAAAAGTATTTTCTCACTGGAAACCACACTTCTAAAAACACCCTTTATTACAAGTGTTACTATATTCTAGGAAAGCTTAAATGCAGTTTACCTCTTATTTTGAACTAACCTTGGTTCAAATTTGTTCTAGTTCCTTGAATATCTTCTTCTTCCACTTTATTGGCGCCGACACCGCTTAAGCTATTATACCGTCCTTTTCACTTTTTGGCGCCAGTTGGAGATCCGAAGTGTACTCAGGTCTTTCTCCACCTGGTCTTTCCAATGAAGTGGAGGTCTTCCTCTTCCTCTGTTTCTCCCGGCGGATACTGCGTCGAATACTCTCAGAGCTGGAGTGTTTTCATCCATTCGGAGGACATGACCTTGCCAGGGTAGCCGCTGTTTCTTACTTCGCTGAACTATGTCAATGCCGTCGTATAACTCATAAAGCTCATCGTTCAATATTCGCCGTGACTAATGTGCAAAGAACCATACAACTTTCGCAGAACCTTTCTCTCGAAAACTCGTACCGTCGACTCATCAGATGTTGTCATCATCCACGCTTCTGCGCCATATACCTGGACGGGATTGATGAGTGACTCGAAGAATTTGGTCTTTGTTCGTTGAGAGAGGACTTTAATTCTCAATTGCCTACATAGTTCGAAGAAGCAACTGTTGAGTCTGACATTGTTGTTAGTGTTAATACTGGTACGAAGATCGATAAAGTTACCTGCGACATCGAAGTTATGACTGTCAATAGTGACTTGGGAGTCAAGTCGCGAATGCTACGACTGTTTATTTGATGATAGGAGATACTTCGTCTTGCTCTCGTGATAGTGAATCAGAAGCATTTGCTTCGCTTCTTGCATATATGTAGATCATAATTATTAGTGGTTGAAAAAACAAAAACTGAAGGAAGTAAAGTGTGAACTTTGCATCTTTGATTGCTTGACAGAATTGTTAAGATTAGTGCTTGATATCGTTTTTGATCGAAACATTGATAAGATGTACTTATATTAAAAATCTTTAGTTATTTGAGGAAATAATCAAAGACAAGTTCTGAGCATAAGCTAAAGGGCTTTGAGATGTGATCCATTCCGCAAAACAAAAAGAAGAAGCTGATATAGCGATATTGTAGAAAAATAAATTAGTAATGACTTAGAATGAGAAAACTGCCAATATTACTACGATCGCTATTCAGAACCTACCAATAATTGCTTAGAATCTATTACTATGTATGGCTATCAGAGAAGTTGTCATGCGTATGTAAGTATTTTTTGGAATATTTGCACTACAAGTATATTGATCTGTGTTTAAGACTATACTTGAATGGTCCCGTCCCCTAAAAACTCAGAAAGGCAAGATTTCCCGTTTGGTGAACACCGGTGCTATTGGAGAACAGGTCTTCGAGCTGAAGCCCGTAGAGTTGGCTATAGTGACGATTGGACGTTGTATAAGGTGGTATTGGCTATATACAAATCCGAGAAAGAAAGCCAATAGTGTCTCGTGGAGAGCCTTCTGCGAAAGTGTAAAAAGCTGTGATAAGTCCTCATGGTTTAGGCGCATTTTAGCTGGTTTCATATTTAAAGGTTTAATTTTTCGCCTATTTTCTTCTAAAAGTAAACCTTGTTAAATGATATAAAACGATATCTTTCTAGCCTTTCAGTCCTATTCGTTTAACCACAAAATCCAGCTACGAGCACTTGTAGTGTATGTCATTTAAGTGTGTATTTGTTTACCGCTCGCAATTGTGTAAATCTTATTTAAAATTTATTCGTTTTTAAATACAGCGTATACACGAGGAAAGCAATACTGCCAACGAAATGCGAGTAGAAAGAAAACATAAGAAAATACACAGCAATTTGGAGGCCCTAATGGAAATTTTAGTATTTGGCTTCGAAAAAAGTCACTCTGGAAAGCGACTAAAATCGAAGGCAAACTTGTCGCTGGTGATTTAGGATTCTTAGAACCCTAAATTTCTAAGAAAATTAACAAGACTTCAATAATTTTTCTATCTGCAATCTATAGAAAAAATTTGGAATGGTAGAAAAGAAGAGGTTTAAGTTTACAAAAGACATTTGTTTGACTGGTGAAAATAATATTGTACAGTATTACTTTGTAAGTATTGTTTGAAATATGTATATTTTCGTACATTTTCTACTGATTTACCGAAGTCTTGGCTTTCTGAGCTTTAAGATCGTAAGCCAACTTTTTTGTTTTTTAGAAATTTCAATACACCTGTTTAATTATGAAAAAGAATAACTAAATTTCATGAATAAGCCAATATGAGAAACAATTATTTTCGCTTCCAATATTTTTTTTTCAATCCCTAACGCTTTCCTGCTGGCCTTTGTATGCATTCGTGCTTGCACATGCTTTTATAAATTATACCCGTCTGTAGACTTGACAAATATCCTTGCCAGGCAATTAGTTGCGTTGGCAGTTTGCTGAAATAAGTTGGAGCAAGCAGCAAATATGCAAGCTGCGGCATTTAGCAGTCACCGTGTAAAATAGCGGTGAGCAAAATGTTCAAACAAAAAAAAAAACTGAGAAATATATACAGAAATATAGGGTCTACCAGAAAGAACGATGTGATTTACGAATGAAAAAAAAAAACACCACTTTTGGTCCAACACATTTTTCTGTTTTTCAATGTCTATAATTTTTATTAATTTTATTATTTATTATAAATACAACGAATTATTTATATTATATATACAACGAACAAAAGCTTATTATAATTTAATATGGTGCAGAGGCAACAATGAGTCACGTTACCAGTTTTCGAGAGAAAAATTCTGCGAAAGATATATGGTCCTTTGCGCATTGGCCACGGCGAATATCGCGTCCGATGGAACGATGAGCTGTACGAGATATATGACGACATTGACATAGTTCAGCGAATTAAAAGACAGCGGCTACGCTGGCTAGTTCATGTTGTCCGGATGGATGAAAACACTCCAGCTCTGAAAGTTGCCGTTGGAAGGACCAAGTGGAGAAGGACCTGGCTTTGCTTGGAATATCCAATTGGCGCCACGCAGCGAAAAGAAGAAACGACTGGCGCGCTGTTGTTAACTCGGCTATAATCGAATTCATTATGAAGTTATTTTTGTTAATGAACAAAATGTCATCCAGTGTTGAAAATTGAAGTCAATTTTCGAGGATCCCAAGCAGTAGTTCGGCTGTAATTTCGGCTATAGTCCGCTGATTGCTCTCTTCGAGCTCCTCGAATAGGTTGACGTATTTGGATTCATAAGTTATTTTCGTTTAAATTATTAATTTTGTTGAAAGTTGAAGTTCGATAACAGTTCAACTGAATTCCTTTTGATAGGTTAAGCAACCATAACACGGAATTTAAAAGTTTCAAACAAAATGCTGTAGGGGATTAGATGAGTTTCTTCGGCCTTTTTCCACAATCTTTTCGCTCGTTGGATTGATTGAGTTTCTTCCGTCTTTTTTTAATAATCTTTTTTCTCATATGTATAAAAAAGTAAATATTTTTTTTAATTTTTCATTATTACAACATACACTATTAACAAGGAAATTCTGAAATTTTTGAAAAAAAACATGATTTAAACCTCGGAAAAAAGATGCGCCCACGTTGGCAGGATAACTTCTTATAGGATCATCTAAAGTGAAAAAATATGGTTTTTTAGTTAAAACTTTTGCTTAGAACTTGGACGAAAGAAAAAAACTAAAAAGTGAATTTTTGGTAGACACTTTTACAAAAAAAAAAATTAAAAATTAAGTGAAGATTTCGCGAAGATCAGTTGAGTAGTTCTCAAGAAATTTTACCAATAGACTTTAAAAACAGAGTTTTGAGTAAACGTGTTTAAAGACGGCGCACTTAGCCTAGCTAGCCTCGAGCGCACAAGTTCTCAAGTCTGTATCTTTGAAACCATTACTCGGATCAACTTGAAAATCAAGACAATATTCTGGAGGTGTTTTAGAATTTAATAAAAAAATTCGATTTTTTTATACTTGTAAGCCCATATAACCTCTTAATAATGCTTAACACAATTTTTAACTATTATAGCAACTTTCTTAGAACTGATCGGTCCCCCAAAGCAAGTACTCTTCGCTAAAAGATTTTTTGCTACGCAAAGCATGATAAATTCATGTATTTTGGTGATATTCATATATAATATCGGCTTTAAAAGGGTTTCTGGGTAAAATCTTATAAGGTGAGCAGTTCTTTAAATTTGATGGACTGCTTCGAGAAAAGATTTTCCAACGAGAGCTCTTATTTAAGTGACCTGTTGAACTGATCATCTAGATATTTAAGTTCTTTGCTCCTCCGCATTACGTTATTCGACGTCGTAGTTTTCGACTAATTAGATTTCTGATAAACTGTTAATTTGCATTAGTTTCACAAGCGTTCTTTTAAGACCTTAAGGAAGGAGTTGTGAATATTTTCGTTGGAGACCGGAACTAACTAGTCATTGAGTTGCATTCATGAACTCATTTGAGAAGAAATTGAGCGCGCTATTTTTTCAGCCATATTGGTAACAAACTTACTTAATTGAAGTTGTAATTCCGATCACAAAATTTTTATAGACTAGCCTATTGGAGGATTAGACAGAAGAGAGACAACCTTCATTCAAACCTCCAAGCCATTTGAGAAGTCTTTGAAAATAAACAAAAATGGAATAATCTAACAATTTTGTTAATACAAGCTTGAAAGAAGATCGAATCGTCGAAATCTTTACTTAGTATCTTGAAATGAAACACTGAAAAGCATTATTTAGGGCTTCTGTAAAAGTACGTTTCAGTTATGCCGGTCAGTTCCAACATCGATTTGAAGAAAGTGGGGCATAATTTGAAGAAAAAGACACAAATCTCACAAAAAATAACAGAAAAAAATTAAAACATTAAAAAAAATATTAATAGTACGTACTTGTATAAAATTCTCAACCGCCAGCACAAACTACCGCAACTGCCCTAAATACAATATTTACATATCTACATACGGTTAAATCTAGATAGTGATTTAAAACTCGTTTCGTTGAAAATCAGCTTGTTGGCTGTAGTTCATATAGCCGGTATCACTTTAGCTGCTATTCTCAACGCCTTTTCTTTAAATGGCTTTGATGCGCTTTCAACGCCTGCATGTATGCAATGTTTATTCGAGCGTAAGCCTTTTGTTGCCCAGCCAATGTGGAAGGCCATTAACAAAGCATGTTTGTACGATCCGCCTTTGCAAGCATTTCAATGGCGAAGCGAGTGTATAGCTAAGCGCATATACATATGTGTGTTTGTGATTGTATTGCTGTTTGTGTATTCGTGTGTCCGCAAGGCATTGGCGCTGTGCTGGAATTCATTAGCCAAATGCATGGCTGTAAAATTGCATAATTTCTTAGCATAAGCGCCTGGGCATTTTGCACCTTTTACTGCCATTTCATTTCACTGCTTCACTTACTTACTGGCTTGCTTTCTTAGTTACTTACTTGCTGCTGCACGAATGTGAATACTTATATATTTCTGTGAATACACAAGTAGTTTTATGATTGCTTATGTAGCATATGATCAAATTTGATCCGGACTCAAATAGTTTTATGATTGCTTATAAACCATGTTATCATATTTGTTCCGGCCAGGTCCATCGAACTGATAGAGAGTTTTTTCTAGATAACATTTTTTATGTTTACTTGATAACTTAAAGGAAAAAAGGAACAACGAGTTTGCTTGATAGGTCCCAGGGAGGGACATTCCGATACCATGCCCCATCTCGACTGCATCACTTAAGCACTACGACGTAGAACCTACTCCTACCGCCATCTTCTCCGCGTATTTACCTCCGGAGAATATGTAGGTAAGGCGAAGTTGGTGAAGCAGAGGCACACTGAGCTTTTCCATGTATGGAAAGAAACTCAAAGAATATGTTTTAAGGAAGTCTTCTGTCGGTAGATCTCAGTCGACTCTTGTTTCATACCACCATATCACAGTAGTATCTTTCAAACATTAATGGCAGCCATGTACTTCTCCAAAGTGCGACGTTTTTAAGTATCAACTCTAATAGCAGAGCTTTTATATGGGCACTGAGCTTGCTGAGACTGATCTCATAGCTACTCAAGGAGTGCAAGACGACACTAGCAGTAATATTAAGCTGCTTTTATATTAAGACACCCAGACAGTCTGGTCATGAGCTTTCATTGCTCTTATCCAAACTGCATGAGGATAGAAAAGAGCAGGTGTTCCGGTGTCCTCGTGCATTCAGGCGATGGATCTACATATGTGCTTCGCGTGTACTCAGTAAGCGTTGATTAGCAACCAGCACTAGTGGTGTGACGAGAGGCTTCTGACTCAGTGTCGAATATGTATATGTCCTAACTGAACATGGTCTGATTGGCACTCATGTGTTGTGGCTAAAGATTTCGGAGGACGCAACTTGTCAAAGTTTCAGTTTGGAAGATGATAGGGAAACATGCAGACACTTTTTCCTCCACTGCCAAGCTTTCACCAGACTAAACTTGAAGTATTTCGGTCGTCATACTCTCCATGAACCCAGCAAATTGGCTAGAATACATATTTGGCGGATATATTAGCTGAGTGGCTGACTCTAGACACTTTGTCGATATGCGACGGTCTGTTTTATCCATACCAAGGATTTCTGGGCGAACTCTTGCTGTCCAAGTGGAATTATTCATGGGCTTACCAAAAAATCAGCCTATTTACCTTACCTAACCTAACTTTGCTTAGAATAACTTAAACCTCATGTCAAAGTCGATCATAAATCGATGAGAATCGAAGATTCTAGTGCTGTCGTTCACCTTGAATTCATTCTCTAGGATCGGAAGATCAATAAGGAATTCTATTTGGCCGCTTGCAGGCGTCTCCATGAAGCGATTCGTCGTAAACAACCGCATTTGTGGGCAGTAAACACAGGGATCTTTCATTACGATGAAGGGCTCTCACATTCTAGTAAGATAGCGACTGACGTTTTGACCAAAGACGAAGCGAGGGTCATTGCTCAGTCACCATAATCACCAGATTTGGCTCCCCGCGAATTTTCTCTGTTTTCAAAACTGAAAAACCCGCTCCGAGTCCATTGAAGTCATTAAATGAGGGTCATCCAGTCGCGGTTAAAAGAAGTAAATGGAAAATCGAATTAAGGTTTCATTTTATTTCGCAGGCGATAATAAATATTTGTATTAGAATACGAGGAAATGTAGTTTTTTTTTGTCAGTCCGGTTCAAATTTGATCAGCTGGTATGCATACTCACATTCACATTTATTTGCATTATTACATACTTATGTTCTTCCATTTATTCCCTTAAGCTTTGTCTACTGCCATTTTATTGATTGCTTCGTTCCATCAGCCACCAAAGCAAAATATTTGCATTGGCAATTATTAAAGCATAAATATTTGTTGCAAGTAAAGTGGTTAATAAATAAATGTTTTCCTTCATACATTTGTATATATAATAAATATTTAGCCGTCTTTACTTACACACCAACACACTGTTAAGTTGAGTAATTCAACTGTGAATTGCACATGAACGCTTTGTTTGCGAGCTGGACAGCAGGCGAGGGCTTTGTAAGACACTTAAAGCAGACATTTTACGAAATTGCACACTAATACATATGCAAATATGCAAATTCTCCATATACAAATCTCTGTAAATGTTGAAAATATTGGTTGACCGTCTGTCAAGCTGTTCAAACCGAAAATAACTGTCGGAGCTTTCACAACAAACCCAACGTCTGCATAACTGTCAGTATGTCTGGCACGCGCTGGGTCCGTCTAACGGTATGTCGCTCTGTCTGACGCTCTAACTGTGTGTCTAATGGTTCATATGTATGTCTAACGGTCCATTTGTATATCAAATGGCCTATCTCTTTGTCTGGCGCTCTCTTGTACGGTATATTTGTCCGTCTTTTGGTAGCTTTATCTGTTTGTCTGTCCGTTTGTCCGTTGATTTGTGTTTTGTATCGCTTTCAAATAGTTTTCCATTGAATGCTTCTTAAGTGTATCCTTGGCTAACACCATTTTGAATGGCAGCACTACTACAACCACACACACATACACACTCACATATGCACACACACATTTATCACAGCGCACTGACACACATTTGTCGACACATCCTTCCGTTCGCATTCATTGTTCATTCGTTGGCCTTTCTTGCACCGTTACTCTGCTGCTGCATGCCACCTAGCTGTCGGACCAGCATATTGAGACATTCTGTTGCGAGCACACTCTCTCTCTCTCACATAAGCATAGGCGTTTGACATACTGACATAACATTGAATAAACACAATGCAAATAGCAAATTTTTGATTAAATTCTACTTGAAAATTTTGCTTGCTTTCTCCTTACTTTTTATTGCAATTTTTTCGAGTTTGTTTTTTTCTGTTTCTGTTTCTGTTGCTGTTTCTGTTTCTCTTGCTCTATTCTATTGCCCTCAATTGAGTCATTCAAGCGTGCAGACAAAGCAAATCAAAAGCAAATAAAAGTTTGCATAAAATATTTAAACGTGTTTGTTTGTATATATATGAGTGTGTGTTGTTTCTTAACAGTTTTCTTAATATGCTCTACCTGATGTCTCCGGAGATTTTTAGCAGCAAAATGTGCGATGAAAAAAATATGGATATTATTATCCTTAACATTTGTAGGTGAATCCAAACAAATGCAGCGTTTCGAAACAAAGTGACCTAAAATGCATTTTTTTTTAATTTCAAGGCAGTTCTTTTTATTGAATTGCATCATATGTCCTTTGAACAGATTTGAAAGCAGTCCATTGAAAAAAAAAAATGATTCTACGTTGCTCTCTTCCCGATGCTGAGTATGTGATTTTTAGTTGATCGCTGTGGGTCAAGAGGCACATCTATTCTCACCGCCTAATAAGGCGATTTCTGGAATTATTTTAACTACTTTTTGAAATATTTTAAAACATCAGAGGTTTATTTATACATAATAAATGAATATATACCAAGAATTTCAAAAAAATAAAAAAAAAACAAGTTAAATTAATTTGCTATTTTCTTAAATACCATGAACATAACATTTACTTATAAGATGTTGTCTACGCAGCAACCTACGAATGTCATGAAATCTTGAAGTTTTTGAAAAAAAATAGAATTTGGTTCAAATATTTAATACATGATTTTTGGCCTGCCAAAATTAAATTTTAGTACAATCGAAAATTCAAAGATAATACATAGTATTATATGTGATACTGTGCCCCAAAAATAGTAAAACTTTTTTCATAATTTTAAAATTCTTAATTTATTCTTCAAAATCTATGTCGTTCCCTTCAAAGAACACCCCTTGGGCACCAATCCACTTGTGACTAGGTTTTTTCTAATCCCCGAACCACTTGTTAAAGTCAATTTCCGGAATAGCCCTCAATGCACGTAGCGATTCACGTTTAATGTCTTCAATCGTTTGAGTTTGCTAAATAGCCAGAAGTCGCACGGAGCTAAATGAGGCGAATACGTTGGTTGCGGCACGATATTGGTTGAAAATTTGGAGAAAACTCACGAGGATTCAATGCAGTATGCGATGGTGCAAAAACCAATAGTTGTCGGCTCATAATTCCGGCCTCTTATTACGAATAGCTTCGCGCAAACGACGCATAACACTCAAATAGTAGTACTTGTTGACACTTTGGTTGGTCGAAAAGAATTCGGAGTGCACCACAACTCGATAGCCGAAGGAAACAGTAAATATAACATTGATTTTGGACCTGCCTTGATGTGGTTTTTCCGGTTTCGGCACACTTTTGCCACAATATTCGTCTGTTTCATAGTCGTAAGCATAGAACCAAGACTCATCGCTAATAATAATATGTTTCACGACAGGTTAGGTAGTCGGAAAGCATTGTTTTTTCGAAAAAATTTAGCGATTTTGGAATCAATCGTGTTTTCACTTTTCTGAAGCCCATATGATCTTTCAAAATGGGTTTCACTGATCCTTCCGATAATCCAAAGATGCTAGTAAGACCACTAATTGTTAATCGTCGATTTTCCAGCACCAAGTGCTTTATTTTATTGACTTGTTGATCAACAGTTAATGTTGATGTTCGTTTTGGACGTGGTTCGTGGATCAACGCAAAAATATACTAAAGACTAATGATTATTGTGATGTGATATTTGGCCCAGATGCATTGACAGTCATACCAACCTAGAAAAGAAAAATATTTAAAGTAATGGGTTTTAGCAAACTTATGTACGAACTATACCCACTATGTCAACCTTAGATAAGTAAATAAAATATTATATTACTTAATCACTTAATTTCAATGCTGGCAGTATATTAAAAAATCTTCTTTTTCTCTCTTTTAGATTAACTACATGTTCAACATTCTCAAGCGGTGAGTAAACTTAACTAGGCCCTATAATTTAATTCCCATTAATTTGAACTCATATCGATTGCTATCTTTGCCCAGCAGAATGTAAGGGTAAATAAATAAATATAAACTTGAAGGTGTGGCCTTGATTATGCAAGTTCATTAGTATTGATGGGCCTTAAAGAGCCACAAGCTAAGTTCTTGCAAAAACAGACTTGTTTATCATTAAAGTCTTTGATACACTTAAGTATAATATTCGAAGAATATTGTGTAAAATTGTCATGAAGAACTGACAAAAAAAATTGCTACAAATAAGAAAGAGCTAAGTTCGGGTGCAACCGAACATTTTATACACTTGCAACGTCATAGAAATTTTTATTCTACAATAGAACTTTTTTCACATATCTTGAGGTATTTCGTGGAGGGTATAAACAAATTTTTTCGGAATTTTTTGATGACATCTGTCGGAGAAATGGTTGGGTGAATGGCGGACATGATTTCTCATGTTTTTATCATTTGAAACACAAAAACCCAATTTATTCTTAAAAAGTTCGTGAATGGTTATCGTCCCTACTAGAATCATGAAAAAGTGTAGATAAATAGAAAAGTAATTAACGTTTTTGTTTTTTTATTTTTTTCCCCATGTTTTTTTACATAAATTGTGTCATAACATTGTCAATAAATTTTAAAAAATTATGAATCTAGTAGGGACGATAGCCAGGCGTTTTGTGAACATTTACAAAAAAAAAAAATTAAGCAAATCGGTTGAATAGTTCGACCGGAATCATGTCCGCCAGTTTAAAAAAGTGTGTTTTGAGAAAAACGCGTTTGAAGTTTGAGGTGTGCATTCCGAGCGCTCCGAACGTCGGTATTATTATTTGTGGGCCTTTTTCGAAACCTTCCAATGGTAAAGTGGGTTTCCACATTAATTCTAAGGGTATAATGGAACAGAAAATGCAAAAAAAAAAAACAATTTTTTTTTAAGATTACCCTACTGACCGCTTAAGGTACCTCACATACAATCACCAATCGTATGAAGTGAAGTCAGCCGGATCGTTCGAAAATGCTGATATTAGTTATATTTGGGCTCGGTCAAGTTTTCGCCCAATTTCAAATATTTCAGGCACAAAGATTCAGTATTATGAGTAAAATACCTTCTCTCATTTTCATTGAGATAACGCACATCCTGGCCGATATATGAGATATAAGGGCAGCCGGAAGCTCGAAAATCTTTTATTAGCTATATGGGGGCTCAGGAAAGTATTGACCCGATTCAAACCGTGCTCTCTTAATTTCAATTGTATATCTTATACATTGACCAATATTTTCTATCATAAGTCATTTATTGATATTGGACTGCGCAAACTTAGTATCTAGGTGTAGATATTTTAGAGAAATTATAATAGTAAATGCTTGAAATAATTCCAAATAATAAAGATATATCATTAGCCATATACACCATCCGAAGGCAAAACTTGTTTTTCTATTTTTTTTGAGATTAGAAGGAATGAGCCATGAATAAAGGCAGAATTTTAGAAAAAACGTGAAGTGATATCACACTTAAAAGTTTTTCAAACTAATATAGATCCTCTTTGTTCGGAAGACAACATTTTTTTTAATTTTTTTTTTACACTTTTTGAGGTTGGAATGAAGGAGCTGTGGATAAAAAAACTTCGGAGATTTTCTATAGATAATACTCAGCATAATTCTAGAGTAATATAGATCATTGGCTAGATCATTGGCCATTCTCATCATCGAATTACACACAACGTTTTTTTTTTTATTTATTTAAAGCTTACAAATGTAGAAAAAATTGTTTTCTTTCTAGCTATATTACCATTATTTGTGGCTCATATAACTGAAATAAGCTTTGATATAGAACAAAATTGATTGAAATAAAAAATGTTTCACTAAACATTTCTTTAAAAATACTAGAGTTATCTCTTCCGTCATAATGCCCATTATTTTTGCAATCCAGTAACAGCAAATTTTCACTCGCTTGCTGAGGATGTTACGTAAAGTAATGCGGTAACGTAGAGGTAAACAGTTTCAGGCGGAAATGAAATTTCATGAAAACAGCCAGCCACACACACACACACCCAGAAGGAGATACACATACGCGCCATTACATGGAAATTGAGACAAATGCAAAATGTCCAATTACGCGTGGCGCACACCCACAAGCAAACCATAGCAACCATCCTTCCTTCCGGTTTCCGACAACATTTCTTTTTATGCAATAATTGCGCACTCATACATATATATACACATACACACATATATGGAGAAACAGAAAATGTTTGAGTATTTTTCTAATTATCAACTTTATCATCAACGTGGTCATCATTATGGCAGCTGCCAGCTAACGGTAACTGGGTTTCTAAGGACCTTTTGCGCCAATGAATAGAAAAGTAATGCGGAAAGGCAAAGCTGTGGCCAGCAAAATGAGAGAAAACTTTGAATGTGCTTTAAAGAAAAACTCAAGCGTACAGGATGTCTTTGCAATAAGTGTGCGGGGGCGTGAGGGGTGTGGCGCTTCAGTTTCTTATATAATTAGTTTTGTAAGTAGATTTACATTATAAAACACACTATTAACAAGGTGCAGCATAATAAAGGCGAGATGACGCAGAGATGATGGTGAAAAGAGTGAGACAGAGTGAAAGAGATGCAAATAGAGGAAGAAAGTAGAGAGAAAGAGTAAACAAGAAAGCGTCGCAGCAACGTCGATTGCGGCAATGAAGGGTAAAGTTTGCGGGTAATGAAGTTGTGCATGAAGGAAAACAGTGTGAACAATATATCCTTAAGCTATGTTTCATATCCTTTTCATATTAAGAAAAGTTTGTGCAACACACACACACACATACATATAAACACATGAATATAAAGAAAACGTTTTTTCTTCACAATTTACGGCACAGAAGAGCCATAAAAGATGCATATGAGATAAGGAAGCGCACAAATACACGCTCATGCATATGTATGTACACACATACTTGTATACATACATAAATTTCTTTATAAACGCAGCCCTGTGGCAGCATGAATATGATGGTCCGCTGCGAGTTGAAATTAATAAAAAATCAGGAAAAAACGTAAATTCTGTTGCATGGCAGCTATAATACCCTTCACAGCTGCATTTATTATAGCTTAAAAGGTTATAAAAAGATTATTATCTTGATTTTGCTCGGTTAGTTAATGGCAGCTATATGCTATGGTGGTCCGATTCTGAACAAATATTATATAATTGGCTTGGAAAATAACGTGTGCCACATTTCGTTAAGATATCTTGCCTAATAAAAAAGTTTTCCATACAAGGACTAGTTTTTTATCGCTTAGTTTGTATGGCAGCTATATGCTGTGGTGATTCGATCTCCACAATTTCTTCGTAGATTATACCGTTACTTTGGAAATAACGTGTGTCACATTTCGTTAAGATATCTTGCCTAATAAAAAAGTTTTCCATACAAGGACTAGTTTTTGATCGACTAGTTTGTATGGCAGCTATATGCTATAGTGGTCCGATCTAAAGATTTTCTTCGCAGGTGATACAATTCGCTTGGGAAATAATGTGTACCGCATTTCGTCGAGATATCTTGCCAAATAAAAAAGTTTTCCAAACAAAAACTTAATTTTGATTGGTCAGTTTGTGTGGCAGCTATATGCCATAGTGGTCAGAACTGAACCATTTCTTCAAAAATTATACCGTTTCTTACGGAAGTAATATATGTCATATTTTGTTAAAGTATCTTACCAAATAAAAAAGTTTTCCATACAAGGACTTGGTGTTGATGGATCAGTTTGTATGGCAGCTATATGTTAGATTTGTCCGATATCGGCGATTTCGAAATTATAGCAGTTTCGTAATGAGAAAAGGACGCGTGCGAAATGTTAGATTGATATTTCATAAGCTGAGGGACTAGTTCGCATATACTAAGGCAGAAGGTCAGGCAGACGGACATGGAAAAATCGACACAGCTCGTCACGCTAATCATTTATACTCTATTTCTTTCCGTTATTTCCTGCCAGGTGTTCAGGGTATAAAAATAATTAATAATATTTCGGTTAACTCTTGGAGAACATACATACATATGTATTTATGCCACAGCATTCTGCCGCATCTTTGTTCACATTTCCCATTCACTCAGTTATAACACATGGCAGCGCTCACAAAAGCACATCCTTTGGCGCCAGCAGCAGTTACAGCTGTGTTAAATGAGAAGACAAATTTAAAATGACGCCTCAATGAAAAGATGCGGAGTGAGAGTGTCTGCAAGTTGCATGATGCCTGCTGCCTGCCAGCCAGCTGCAATTATAATGCGCGAGATATCCTTTGCATGCCATACACACACAAAAACCCAACATACACACAAACTCACACCGAAAAGCACATGCATACTGGGATGAGAGATGAATGTGCCTCGCTTATTTGTAGCTGCGCCACACCGGATATGCGGCAGGACATGCGACAGCGATAATGTGGCAACAGGCAGGCAGGCACAGCCGTGACGCTGACGATGACATTTACTATGCGAGTTGACTGAATGCAGGCGGCACTCACACATACATGCAGGCATGCAGTGCTGCGATGCTGTTGTTGTTGAGTGTTGGTAAGGTCCGCAGGCGCATTGCTGCAAGTGCTGCATGTTGAATGTGAGCAACAGCAATCATACACAAGTGTGCACAAATACACTGTCGCTGTGAGTGCTTTAAGCCATCGAACGCGTGTTGACAAGGAAGTGGTGTTTTAATATGCGCCAGGTTGTTGTCGCGGCTCGCAGCTCGCAGCCCGTTGTTTGATGTTGTTGTGTTATAATGCGTCGAAATGCTGTGTTTACTATTTGCCGCATAGTGACTTTCGAGTCGCACAAACTTTTGCTAATAAATTAAAGGTTGGAATATAAGGGTTTAAGAACTAGTTTCAAATGTGCGAAATTTGGTTTAAAATTACCTTTTTTAATCACAATGAAGACAGACGTTTAGAAAACCTTCAAAAGTCTTTTTAAGGATCGTAAAGTCCTAGCTATATTTTATCGTGAATTTGGTTTAATATTTAATGTTTTGTTTAAAGGTTTGTTGTTATTTCCCCAAGCAATTCCACCTCTTTGTCGTATATGTTACGATATTATACAGTTTTTGACTCTTCTCTGGAATATTGATTGATTTTATGAGACAGGACCACACGTTTATTTTCATTTAAATTTTAATATATAGTAAGTCAATGAAATTGAATTTCATAATTCGCTTCCATAGCTCTTTCTTTGAATCATACCCTTCTAGGAACTATGTCACGATTACTCTTCGAATAAAGAACTGGACTAAAAATTATCTTTATTATGATAATAGGAGCTTGCCTTTACGTTTTAAAACTGATTTCAGGCAAGGAACCTCCGCGGATGGTTCGAATAAATTTCAGCCGATAAACCCAATATTCGATCAGTATTTGTAGCAATTGGGAACAGTATGTCAAAAATAACGCGCTGAATTTTATTTTCCAAAACATCAAACTGCGTAGATAACCGACTTTATGTAACCTTCAAATAATAGAAGAGCGATCGCATGATCTTGGAGGTCATGCCATAGGCCCATCACCCGAGAAAAAGCTCACACAAAAAATCTTACTTCAATAAATTGATTGTTTCCTTAGCTGAATGCAATGTAGCGCAGTCTTGTTGAAAGCAAAGGTTTGTCCAAATTAATGTCCTCCAATTCAAGCACGAAAAGTCTTAATCATGACTATAGCATTCCTCATTCTACTATAACATTAAGATCGGCTTCATTTTTGCAGAAATATCAGCTAACGATCCTTTCTTTCTGTAAAGAATACCGAATAGGGACTTTTATTTTAACTACGTCCCATTCAACCAGAAGAGATTCATCGCTGAATAAGAATTTCTTGTGAAAACAATGTTCGACGGTCGTCTCGTTTCGTGTTCTTTCATCGAATCTGCGACGTTCGATTCATGGAAATGTTGTATTTGGCGGACGTACTCATTCATATGCTCCGTATGTCTGCATACGTCGATAGGATTCTCATAATTATGTAAAGTGATAGACGTCGAGTACTGTGGATAGATCCCTCAGAATTGGGCATCTAAAGCTTTCCGACTTTAGATTTTTTCATGCCTATATCATCCTGATTCTGATTTTAAGTTTTTTGAGCTGCTATTATCATAGCTGCTATATTAAGACATGAAGCTAAAACTTCGTAGAAAACACTTAACACTTAAACAGCTTTTGGAGTTGGCAGGAAATTTTTCAAATATAGTTTCTCCACATAATCATTAGTAAAAGGTGCGGGGCAGTAATAGACCTTTTACTGTTGATACTGTCCAAAGTACTGATGAACTATAAAGCGACCTTCAACAAAGATTCGTCTAATATAATCTGGAAATTATAGTTGAGGTGAGATCATAAACAATCTTTTATTTGTCTTTTTGGAGGTTCGATCTACTGCAACTACGCTTCAGAACCGTTTTCGGATAAGGTCAAAATAGGCTTATCAGTATGTTAAAATATACACAGACATGCTTTTAATTTTGACAAAAAGAACGGATCAATTATCAATGAGATAAATGGGTAGATAGGTAGGTACATATGTAGTAGTGCAGTGACTCTGGGCTCAGTTAGCGCTGGATTCGCTATTCTGATGCACCATCGTAAGACATTTAAAATCTTGCTATCTCATTTCATCGTTGTGCTCAAATAATTTGTTACTCTCAATAAAACTACTCATATCCATAATGTTCTTTGTGGGCAGCCATTCAAGGTTTGGTGCTCAATGGGTTCCAACTACTCTAACTATGTATGGCTTGTGTTAGAGCTGAGCATTCACTGAGAAAGTGGAAAACGGTTATAGTCGTTGTAAGTCTGTAAATAATATTCTTGGATGTTGGTAATAAATCATTAAATTTACATATATCATATATAAGTATAGCCCATATCTGCTTCGTTACTTGCGGTTGATTATTGAATTCCATCTGCTCTAAGCTATTTGTTTCAAAGAAGTATTAAGCTCTCTGTCGACTGTTTCCAGCGGGCATGGTACGAGTATTAACTCCGCCTCGTATTCGTCTTAGGTCCCAAGTTTGACCAATTTGTTCTCCTTTTTGTTGTCGAAAATATTTCTATGGCCGGGAATCCAAATTATGGATAAGTGGAGTTCATCTGCTAGTGAGCTTAAAGCCTTCCTATAATTGTTGATTACGCTGGAAATAACAAGAGGTGTCAAGAAGGCCAGCAAAGCTTAGAAGATGCTAGCTCGGTTTGGTAGGCGAATAGAGAGTAAGATTTCGAGATCATTGGACCCGTCGGTATAGATAAAGGTTTTATTATTCTCCCCTATTAGACCTCTTCTCCATCATACCATAATCAATTATGGATATTTTCTTTAAAATATACTATGTATATACACATAATATGGGAGGAATATATTATATAAGTAATCAAAACCAGAAAAGCCGTAAAATGCAAAAACAATGTATGACATAATTAAGTTGAGGAAGATAATACGACTATTTTCTGTACTCTCATATATACTTCCGGCGTCAATTTGTATATAATACACCAATTACATGAGGACACTGCTTAAGAATGTGCATTTTCTTTTATGCAGAACAAAGGAGGAGTTCATTTTCGCGCAACAAAAGTGTTCCAATTTTCTGAAGAAAGTAAGAAATATGGTCATAATCCCCAAAGAATCTGCGTGCAATAATTTTTTTGGTTCACTTTTTATGAGACTTCTGCTTGAATGGTGAGTATATTCACCAAAGATAATTATGTTGAGAAAAATATTAAAAAAATATATTTAAAAATATGAAAAATATATTTTTTTTAATATTAAATTATTTAAAAATATTAAAAAAATATATTTAAAAATATGAAAAATATATTTTTTTTAATATTAAATTATTTAAAAATATTAAAAATTTATATTTTTTTAAACAAACCTAATGACAGATTTGAAGAGAAAAATTAAAAAAAAAAAAAAATCACAAAAAAATAATTTTTTTTTTTTAAATCTTAAATAGAAATCACAAAATGCTATCAACATATTCCAAAAATCAATTTAATGCATTCGCACTCCTATTGAATTATGCAATAATTGGCCGCAGCAAATAGTGAAAATTAAGTTTTGAAAAAAAAAAAATAGTCACAAAGTGAATTCTATGCAGCTTCATGTTGCATATCCGGTCTGTGGCCAGCCGACTGCCACACCCACAAACTGCATTAGAAAGGCAAAAGCTGTCACACAAACAAGCACACACGCTAAGCAAACGTATAAACAAATGAAAACCGAAACACAAAATGAAAATAGAAAATAGAGCGCAGCACGAATGCCATCCTGCAACATAGTGCACTGAACTATGCGCTTTGTAGTCTGCGCACGATTTTTTTCCTTTTTGCAATAAAGCGCGGAGTAAAAGCAATTGCCGTGCTCGCTTCATTGCAAAAAACTTATCGTAACGGTCGTCGGTTGCAGCGCATACAAAAGAAAAAAGGTTGGCAAAAAATGAAATTCCGAAAACAAAACAATCGCGTTGAAACAACATTGATGTTGAAGTGTTTTGAAAATTGCAATGCAAACGGCATTGTTGGTGCTTTTGTCCTTTGTTTGTTCAAGCTAAAATTTGTTGGCAGCAACGGAATGTTGATATGTGGGCGCATAGTTTTTAATATTCATATGCATATATGAACACACTGTCATGCGGGCATTCATCATTCAAACTCACATACATATATATACTTACTATATACATTTTGTGTATTTGTACGATTCAACCCAGTAGTATCCGCATCGAAGTAGCTGTGACCGCTCATTATTTCTTTGATTTCATTTCCTCTGAAAATTGTCAATACACTAATAATTTTTTTCTTTATCTAAGGTCCAGTAATTTCAAGCTTTTGTAACAAAAAATTATTAGAAACCATATCTGCTTTAAAATTTGGCTTTCAAGGTTCCTGTTCCAAGAGACTGCCTTAGAAATATATATGTATTGTGACAAAAAAGTACCCGAAAATTGTAAATAAAACGCAAAATATTTAATTATTCATTAATATTTATTTTGTCGCTTTCAAAGTAATTCCCACCAGATGTAATACTCTTATGCCAACGATTTTTCCAATCTTCGAAACCATTTTCATAAGCGCTTTTTGGGATGGCCCTCAGCGCCTTCATGCAATAATGGTTTCATCTCGACTGAAAACGGGTTCCTGACTGACGATTTTCAAGCACCATATTAATGATCACTTTTTTAATATTTTCATCAGTTGAAGAGAACGAAGGTCATCCAAAACGGGCATGTCCTCAACGATCTCTTGACCGTCCTTGAAGGCTTTGTGCCACTCGTAGGCTTATGTTTTTCATAAAACTGAATCATTGAAAGCCTCTTCCAACATTCGAAACGATTGCGCATACGAAATTTGGTTAGAAATACTAAATTTCAGATCAATTCTTTTTTCGATATTTTTTTTATCTATTCTATTTTAGCGTAAACGATCTGATTGACAGATCGCGATCATATCTGGCAGAGTAATTAAGGAAACCCTGCCAACTTGACTGATCAAATTACAATTTCAAATTCAATCAATTGTTTTAAATTCAGTTATATAAAAGCTCCTTTCGATTTCTTAAACCCTGAAATATAAAATGGAGAATAGAACAAACAACAGGCATAAATCAAATTATGCCAGTTTATTCTAGCATTATATCTAGTAGGTAAATAGTTATGCCACTTCATGTGATATTCACAGACGTACTTGTGTGGAATTCCATCGTAAAATTTGGATCTTTCATTGCCCGGAAATAACTTAAATTATCGACGTTTCTTATGAAGATCTCAACAAAATTCACTCACTGCCTTACTAATCTCATATACTTTGAATAAAAAAGCTATATTTTATATCTAAATGCCAAATGATTTGGTTATGAGTCGGATCGCAGTGAAGTTTGTTCCAAGATTGCGTTGATATTGCCCAGATCTGCTCTAAAGGCTCATGACTGGTGACGAATCATGAATTTATGGTTATGTCGTGGAAGCCGAAGCACAAACATCCCAATTAAAGCAGCAGCAAGAGCCAAGACCGAAAAAAGCGCCAAGCTAGTTCGAACCTGAAGGGTTTTCGTTTGCATGGGCGTCGTGCATTAGTATGAGTTCTTGCCAAGGGGTCGCACGGGCAATAACGAATATAGGCGAAACAATCCGCTCGGTTATCATCCTTGTGCCCGAATATTGGCCAAAAAACGAATAAATGACGCCATAGCACCGTAGTCCCCAGACTTGACCCACTGTGACTTTTTTTTGTTCCCAAAACTGAAGAGGCTCATGAATGGACGGCGCTAAGCTACGATTGAGGAGATAAAAACTGCATCGAAGGAGATGATAAACAAGAAGCAAGCTTTTTTAAGTTATTTGAGGGTTGGAAAAAACGCTGGCACCAGTGTATCCTCTAGTATCCGTTGATTACTCTGTAGACGACAAAATAGATTTGTTTCTACAAAAACTTAAGTTCTTTTTTTTTGTTTTTGCCATTTATTTGATTTATTTTTTGTTTTAAAAGTCTACTTTTTAAAATCCTAAGTTTTAAAAGTCTGTTTTGTTGACAGTAAGTTTTTTGATAGCAGAAACTAATGTATATAATCCTGCCTATTTAAAAATTAGAATACAAGATCTTTATGGATATTTTCATTAACAAGAACTCGACATTCTTCGACACTAAAGCTTTGTCATCCGCAAAAGTTGATGTCAATACATTATTAGACTGTTGGAATATCTGCTGTATATATGATGTATATTGCTGGGTCTAAAACACTGCCCTATGGTACACCAGCCCTTATCGGTCATTCATCAGATATGAAATCTCCTACTTTAACCATAAATTGTCTATTTTTTAAATAAGACTCCAATGTTTTATACAATTCTAAAGGTAGAATGTTTGTATTCTTATATACTTAAGTTCATAAAGTGGTGGATTTAAATTAAATTCACAATCTTACTGCAGTCAGCCATCATTTATTTATAATATTAGTTTCAGTTTTTTATTATAAATTACCTAAAATTGAAATATTTTCGACTTAAAAAATGCAAAAATTCATAAACTTCTGGAAGAGAAAGTGAGCTTTTAGATCATGCACTTTATCCAAGACTCAAACCCAGCCTCACAAACCAGATTCGCACATCTTTTGCGAACATTATACCGAAGAGTTGATCAACGCCATATGGTTACTTGGCTTAAAATACATTAGTAAATATAGCATTAACAAATTGCATTTGGACCTAAAAGCATAAGCGTGGTCACCACTCCGAAAAAATCCGTTTAGTGGATCAATTTCAACACTTATTGTCCATACATACATAAATATATTTCATTGGATCCAGCATAGTTACATTTACAAATTTGCAGCCCGCGATGAGTATTTTTTATTTTTTATATCAACAGTTTTCAATACTTATTGCTTTTGGTGTATAGAGTTTTGTCTGCGCAAAGTTATGCCTTGTAATAATCATTTGTTAAAATTTTTGCTTTGCTTGCCTCGAAAGTCTAGCATTTAAGTGCAGTTTTAGAAAAAAAAAACTTTAGGCTTTAAAAGCCTTTTCTGAAATCTAAACTTTTTAGCCAATTTTCAGTTATTAGAATTATTAAAAAAGTTTACTGCCAGACGTCTGCATAGGGTAGTAGAGTGGCTTGCTCGTGCATTCCCAACTATGAGTTTCGTGTTTGCTCGTGCACTTCGCTTTCGCTGGCACTCAAAGGCCATTCAATCGTATTTGGGTGCCAAAGCAACCCTGCACATCCGCTTTTAGCACTCACGCAGTGCTTCTAAAGGGCTCTATTATATCGATATACTATATAATATATCGCTCAGCCTTCAATCTCCCTCCCCCTGCATACACGCTCAGCTGTTTGTCTGCACTTGATGGATTTATTCGCATAGAAAATTAAAATATTTGCTCCGTTCTCTATGCAAAGCGAGCAAAGCGTAAATATTTAATGCACAAATACAACAAATACGCGATCTAACGGTTCGTTTATTGGCGAAATTTGAACTGCAATTGATGCATTGGCCCCGTTTTAGTCGCTTTGCTTTTGATTTTCGCAATTTTTCGATTCGATATGGTAGCTTTTGTTTATTATTTGCTTTTATTATAAATATTCGTATCAGCAACGCGTTGTTGTTGTTGCCAGTTTCGGTTTTAAGCGTTTAGTTTGCGTGCAATTTGTGGCATGTTCATGGATATTTGGGGATTTGCCCTTTGGAAAATTGCCTTTGCTGCGCCATCGAAGTTTTGGTACCGTTTCTGATTTGTGTTTTTGTTGTTTTGCGCTTTTACTTACGTTCAGTGGCATAAGCCTTGCTTTTTGTTGCAAGCGCGCTTTATTTGTTGCACGTATCCGCAGAATTGCGGCAACTAAAATTGAATTATTCATGCATCAAAATTGCAGTTCGCACAATTTTCACTTTTATAGTTTTGCATTTTTGTTGTGCGGATTCGGTTTTATTTGCTTTCGGTTGGATAATCCCTCGAGTTTGATTGATTACAAAATTTTTACAATTTTTTATTTGAAACAAAGTATTTTACTGTGTTTTTTTAAAAAGCTTTATATTTATTAATTTGGCGAATAATTTTGAGGAAAATAAACTATTTCATGTTCATGCAGTATGGATATGGACTTTAAAACGAATCGGATAAGTAGATTTTTTAGTTGAAACACAGAAAAGAGCACTACAGAAAATATTATCCAGAGATCCTTGCTCAATGCTTCCGATTCATTTGTCTTATATTTACATCTTTCAGTACTGTTAAGCAATAATTATGTCTCCGAGTTGTCTATTCGTTTCGAGACTTAGAGAGTGACAAACCAACGAAGTCATTTAAAGAATTCTGCCAAGCCTCTCTACACAAAGTATCCCTGATAGTTTTGATGTTGATCTATTTTCAACGGCCATACAACCTCAGAAAATTTTCAATGATATTCTCGAGAGTATTGAAAAGGTTTTATAAAAAAGTCTCAAAGAAAGTTTCGGTAACTTCTTCGAAAAAAATAATCAATATTTTTAATTCAAAAAACGTTAAGTTCACATTTTCAAATACTTATAAATATTTTTGGAAGATCTTCAAAATAGCTTTTTATTTTGCTAACTAACTCTAAATTGATGTTCAAGTGCGTGGGGGAACAGATCTGCTCCAATTCTCTAGATATATGTTTCACTGCTACGCGATGTCAGAGCTAAGTTAGAACGTGATCTTTATCCTAATAAGAATCTCATTTGGACAGCTTAAAATGTCGCTACGTTATGGTTTTTAAAACTCCTTTATAATAAGTCATAAGATCACCTCAATTCGACAATGCGCAAAGGCTACTACAGATTTGTGGAGACGGCCTTGGTGAACATCTCCAAAATTTTAATTTTGTATCAACTAATTTCTCCTTCTGAAAATATCGATACTTATTACGTGAAATTTAATCGATAATTCGACATCTTCGGATGAAACGATAATCAAGCGTAAGTCTTTTCATGATGAAATGACAAACAATATTGAACAAAAACATCTGTCAAAAAAGGCTATTGAAAAAAGTACCTCTACTTGGATTACTCGTTAGTTAAACCTTAATTTTGAATTCGCTGCTTCATTTTTAATTAATTAATTAATGAAAAATCTCTCTGGGTAACTTTTGTATACATTCTGGATTGGTGTAGAAAACAAAGTTTAGTTAATACGAGTTTTCATAATAATCAACTATTTATCGATTAAAATAAAATATCGACTTATCAAAAAAATCGATTTAGTAGACACATTAGAATCTAATTTATTTAATTCAGTTTGATGAGTAATGGCTCAAACTCTGGTACGCTAATTCGAGTAATCATAATAATAGACTTTATATCGATTGAACGAAAATATAAATTTATCGAAATAGTCGATTTAGTTGAATTATCGAATATAGATATATTTAATGAAGTTTGCTCTGTGTTTGTTTTAGTAACTCAGCTGCTACTCCCAATAATCGACTTTTCATCGATTAATCAGAAATATATCGATATGTTGAAAAAAATCGATCAAGTTGAAACCTGAGAGGAAGAGTATATTTTAGACTGTTTTAACATTTCAGTATAATAATTGAAGTATTAATAATAATCGACTTTTCATCGGTTAATCGAAAATATAGATTAATCAAAAAATCATTTTAGTAGAAGCATTAAAAGCTAATTTTATTAAATTTAATTTGATCAACAATATTTTTAACATCCCTAATTAAATATGATATTTTGTGTATTCATAATAAACCACTTTACATCGATTAATTTAAACAAACAAAAACGATTTAGTTAAAAAATAAAATATAAGTATATTTTAGGCGGTTTGATTATAGATTGTTCTAGCAGCTCAGTATGGTAATTCGAGTTTTCATAATAATAATATATAATAATACATTTTTATAGGTTAATGTAAAATATCGATATATGGAAAACATTAGAGGACAAGTATATATGTATATGTATGTATGGCAATTTTTTCAAAGATTGTATTAGTTTCTTAATTCAGAAGTTTAACCGAGTTTTCCTAGTAATCGATTTTAATCGATTAATCTTACATATCAATTTATCGAAAAAAGTCGATCTCGCCAATACTTTAGGAATTTTGGAAATATAGAAATTTTAGGGCTATTGAAATTTTTCATTTCATCAACTTTTTACCGATTAATTTAAACATTGTAATAGTATGCTCATTCAGATGTTAAGCCGAGTTTTCGTAATAATCGGGTTTTAATCGATTAATCTAAGAATTATATCAATTTATCGGAATAAATCGATCTCGCAGAAGCTTAAGAAGAAATTTTTGAGCTGTTGAATTTTTTTTAGTTCATCGAATTTTATCGATTTTATCGATTAATTTAAAGATCGATGCATTAAAAAAATCAGTTTATTTGAAAAATAAGAAAACTATTTGTTGAATTTAGACTTTTGTAATCAGCCAACATTACTTCATATTTTAAATAATTTTTGTTTTATTTGCTTAATTCTTTTTTTTTTTCTATTTCCTACCAAACTCACATAGCTACGAACGAAAATGAAAAGAAGCAAACGCGCTTTTCAAGTCTTTTATTATAAAGTGTTCAAATATGCACAACCGCGCAACTCAACACCAACGCCTGAAAGCTCACGAGCGCATAAGCACTAACACACACACATATATGTGCCGACAATTTTTTATTCATATATTTATTTAATAAAAACGCGTATCGCAACTACACACACACGTTTACGCACCCATGCTTATGAATATCGCACAAAAGCCAAGCGCGTCGAGTATCAGGAAACAAAGCGCGCAACAAAGCAGTGCGGCATGCAACGTGGCTGGTCGACAACGGAGGAAGTGCCACTACATCCCGTTACACATGACTCGATCATAATACGAGCGCGAGTCGCGTAGCACGAAATGAGTAGCGGCGACGGCGGCGGCAAGACAAAAAACAGCGGGGAAGTGAAAAGTCAAGCGACAAACTCCATGCATTACTCTTGTTTGTATGTTTGTTTGTATGTGTGAGTGTTTGTTTGTGTGTTGGTGTTTGTTTTTTGTTTGCGTATGTTGGTGTTTGAGAGCTTAAGTGTGCATTGGTGAGTGAAGCGGCATGTGACATTTGAGTTGGCCGATTGCCGGCTGGCATGACCTGCCTGCCACTCTGACAGCTGGGTTAGTCGGCTGCCAGCCTGGGTTACTTTGTGTCGCAGTGTGCGTGTGTCCTTTTAGTTGGTTTTCGCTTTGTTGCCAATCGTTTGCATATTGCGGTAGGATTTGCTCGTACGCGGTGTTGCCAGAAACATCACACGTTTTATGTGTGTGTGTAGCCGGTGGTGTGATTGTGTGGCGGCGTTTGTGTTTGTGTTGGTGGATATGCGAGCGCATGTCAACGTTGGCGCGTATGAATGACGTTTTAAATCCTTTTTGGCGAATTACCTGTCACTGGGTCACAAAAGCGCTCAGCTGTGAGTATTTATAAGCACACACATATATAGATATGTACATATACATATATATGTACATACATAAGTATATTTTTTAGGCATATGCATACTTGTGTGCTTTATGAAATTGAAATTTCTATGTTTGCTATAGGCTTCACAGGCGATTTTTCGGTCCTCGAACTGTCGCATAGTCAAGGTTGCCAGATTGAAAGCATTTATTGAGATATTAGTTGTAACCATTGCTTCTTTAAAAGAAAGCCAGTTCTGTGAATTTAAAGCATCTTAGAACTGACTCCTATAAATAGAAAAATGTTGCCTACATTTAGGTGCATATTGTCTTGACTAAGCGAAGTCACATACCTAATTAATGAAATTTTCAAATTTTTGTATAAAAAAATCCAAAATATGCGAAACATAAATATCGAAAAAAATAAAAATTATTCTGACATATTTTATTTTATTCAATAAAAAATATAAACGTTGTAAGCATTTATTTAAAACAAAAATATAAATAACATTTTTTTGTTAATTTTTTTCTTCAATAAGCTATTACTAAATATTCAACTTTTATGACTTACGAAGTTTTTCATCTTTCAATCTTTGTTTTCCAAATTATAAAAAAATGTTTTTGAATTAACGATTTAAAACGTTAAAGATTTAAAACGACTGTATTAAGAAACTTTACTTTTAAGCAACTTTTTCTTAAAATTAATATTTGATGGTCTTAAGAGTTGCTTAGCGCTCAGTGACTCTTGAAACAGCAATCGAGAGGCCCTAAAGCGTATGTATATCTACAATTAAATCGAATTTGTGTTTAACTACTTGCGAAGGAATTACCACAAGTAAACTACAAATTATTAGCAGTAGCAACTGTTACCACATCTAAGTTCCTTAATAAACAAATTTGGATGTGGAGTACCAGCAAAATTGACTAACTGCAATCTCATAATTGGCTTGTGACCCCTTTCAACATTATTTCTATTGAATTGTGGCAGTAAATTTGAGTTATACCAGTTTACATGAATTATGCTAATATAATTATATTAAATATACTGACAATACATAATACGAGTATTTTTCATTTGTACCAACGTTTTTCATTTATACCAGTTTACTTCTTTTATACCAGTTTTTACATTTTTTCCGGTTTATTTAATTTATACCAGTCTTATATATTTATAACATTTTATTTAAGCCACTATTTAATAATTATTCGCATCTTTTAAATTTATACCAGTATTTTACATTTATACCAGTCTTTAATTTTTATACCTTTCACCTTAATTAATACTTGTTTTTCATTTATACCATCTGTTTGCTTTCTTTGTCACTTTTTAGAGGTCTGTTGCTTCGAAAGGGTATAGTATACATATTGCCCCATGAGGGGTGACTAAACTACTTTTAACCGCAAGGTTGTGATACTTGCAATATATTTATTATTAATGTGTCAGTATATTTATTTATATCAGTTTATTTGATTTATCCAATTTCTTTTACTTATACCAATCTTTTATATTTATACCATTTTTTAATTACACCAGTATTATAAATTTATACTAGTTCCTTTCGTTTTTATCAGTATTTCTCATTTATACCACTTGTTGGCTTGCTTTACAATTTTTCGAGACCTTTTAATTCGAAAGCTCGCAGTTTTCCAGTGAAATCAGGGGTCCTCAAACTTTTCTGAACCCATTGATTAATTTAATTTTAATTGTATGTTATTGTGGTCTCTACCAAAAATTATTAAATACCATTGTTTAAGTATTAATATTGCATAATTACCGTACAAAATTGCATATTCATTTATTTTTCATTAATTTTGATAATTATAGTTTCTAAGCCTTAGAGGGGGGCTTTTAGTGACCTGCAAGTCAAAAAATAAAAATACTTAAAATATTTTTTTTTATTATTTGCTCAAAGTTTTTGTTAATAATTCATTCAATTATTAATTTAGCTGTCGAACAATTTATAGAATACTAATTACTAATGTAGACTATTTAAAAAATAAAAATAAAAAATTTATAAAATAAGAAATAATACTAAAAAGACACATAAAATTATATATAATTTAATTTAGATTAAGTAATTTAATTTTTAATTTAACTCTCGAATAATTTATCAAATAACTAGTTTGGAGAATTTGCAAATATAAATTAAATAAAATAAAAATTAAAACTTAAATAAAAATAAAAATAACATTATAATTATAATTAAGATTAAAATTATAATTACAATTAAAATAAAATAAAATACAAAAAATAAAAATAAAATACGATAAAATTTACTTTAATTAAATAAATTAAAATGTAATGCAATAATTGCAGCTTAAGGATTTTTTTACGAATTTCAAAAAATACCTTTTCATAAAAAAAATAGTAACCTTAAAGTCCCTTATTTTGGTATTTTAATATATAAATTATTAAAGGTAAATTTTTATTCATATTACCATCGGCTTGAAATATTTTTTCGGTAGCATAACGGTATATGCGTTTAAGCTGCCTTTTCATACCGTTTTTGTACAATTTCTTTGATGTGTTGGTGACTGTCAAATAGCTTAATCGTTGAATGATTGGCAACGCGCACACATACACACAAACACGAACATCTGCGCACTGTCACACACACACACATTATCGCCTCTACCCACAAAGGCTATTAACGGATAAGCATGCCGATATGACTTTGACGTCTGTCCGAGCTCACCTGCGAAAGTATGAAAATATAATTAAAAATAGCACAAAAGCTATAAATAACCAAGTGCTCAACACAACAAAAACAAGCAAAAAGCAACAGTCTTTGGAAAAACGCCAGCCATGCATACATACAAACTTTGCGGTTGAGCGGCGAGCACAGCGGGAAAACCAAAAACAAAAATGGGAAAAAAGATGCTTTAGTTGGCAACTGGCGAGGCTGAAGAGGCATTGAGAATGCCTCGGTTTGCCGTTACAAACCGACGCGATTTACTTCTGCCAGCAACACTAATTAGTATAGTGAAGTGTCCACTTGCAGAGCTGGCAAACAAAGAGGAGACAACCAACGAAGTTGCAACGAAGCTCAGCACTGGGAGAGATGCACTGCGCGGGTGGCTGGCGTTTGTGCCACATGCTGCAACATACACAACGCAGCTGGAGTGTGCTGAGTGTAAGCGAAAAAAAAAATAAAATTTATAAAAATTAAAATCACACACACATACACTTAAACATTGGTATACGTGGTAGTGGTAGTTGCGTAATGAAAAATGCTCAAAAGCGCTCTTGTGCCGTTAAGTAGTTGGAAAGGTGGAAATTTGTAAGCCTTTTATGTGCTTTTCTCACCAACACCAATATAATTAATTTCATCCTTTTACAGTTGCAGCACTTAATGCATTACATTTAAAATGCTTATCAGTTACAGCATTTATTTCCTGCCACCGTTATGTGGCATGATTTAAGATCTCATGTTGTTAGTGTGTGTTGTTGTTGCGCTTGTAGGTGCAAATTTATTCATTATTCATATATTATACCTGCTTTATTGTACAATTAATCGCGGTCTCACTTACGCGCTCTTAAATTGCTCTCTTTAATTTTGCCGACAATCGTGTGAAAATTTTAATTAATTACCGTTATTTGTGTTTGCGGTTACACGACAATGCGTAAATGCTACAAAAACGCTTTAAAAGAACTTTGATTTTATAAAAACATAGTATTTTAAGTTAGTAATCTCTCTATATTAACAAAATTTTCTCTTCGTATGTTAGAGAAATTGAGTTCATGACTCAATATTAATGAACTTAACTCAGTAGTTGTTCGAGGTCGTTCGCTTTTTACCTTAAAAATTGTATTTCTGCTGACCGAGGCAAGTCTACATAGTTAATAGTGATAAAAGGTGAGTCACTTCTCACGACATCAAGCGATAACGGTGAAGGCCGAATCGCAATGAGCCGGCAAAAGCTATGGTCAAGCCCGTATTTAAGCTCACGATGGCTTTGCTTTGTGTTTGGTGAGATTTTTACGGAATTATCTAGCACGAGCTGGTCTCCCACGATCAAACTACAAATTCAGACCTGTACACTCAACAATGAGACTGTCTTAAAGAAGCAATAACTCACACTTCGATAGTTACTCACTAGCAGCTCTGTGAACTTGGATGGTTCTTATACATCCATCTTACAGACCGGACTCGACATCAAGTGATTAATATATGTTTATGACTGTGGCGAACGATTTTGCTGTTGAAAAATTAGGGTAAAGAAACGATAAGGATAACCGTTCTTTGACAATAGCGACAAGGATTTATAAGAGAGGCCACTGAAAAGTTTAAATAAGCTATACAAATAAAAACTTACATATTTCTTCAGGACTTCAATCCGAAAACTAATCTTCAAAAGTTGCATGCTCAGACGTCAGCTCAAGAAACTATTGAGGGGTACAAATCCACCCACCTTTAGATCACGAGATACAGTGTGGCAGAGTAATCTCGTTATGACTACTTTTCAATCTCACATCACATAATAATAGTGACACAGACTTCAACTTCTTTAATCGGTATGAAATCTTTGTACGTTATCTGAAGGTCTGCAAAAGAGGCCTTCGTGGGGGGAATGACGTTTTCAAGTTTAGAAACGAAAATATGTCGACCGATGCAAAATCTGTAGTTTTCGGAGAATGCTCGATGTGGATCACACCTTATGACTCCCATATATTGGTTTTTATAACCTTATCAGTCGATGGAAAATACTACATTTTCCTCGGAGAAGGTTCGCCGGGGGAAGTTTACTGTTTCGACTGTTTTTTGGTCGCTGATTTTAACGAGTTGATCCATTATACGTCGATGGACACCAAATGACGCAGTTATACATTCAGATTGTGCTTGAACAGCATCAAACACTGCTGTAGAATGAATAATCTCTGATGACCATTAAGAAACCGACAATGTTAACCATCGTGGTAGCCATTTTCGGTGCTTCTGGGTGTTAGTGATGCCGAACAAAGTCCATGATTGACGAGTTTCATGGACTTAGTTCCAATTTTTCACTATCACGAATGGAGAAAAAGGGTTCATCATCATTGTTTGATTTCACTGTACGATTTCACTTCTAAAAATAAAGGGTTTTTTAGCAAGAGTGCTACAAAAGTTTTTGAAATAAAAACGCTTTGGAATATCCATGAAATTCTTTTTCCCTGTGAAAGTACATTCGATGCCATTATGTATGAGACTCGAATTATTTCTTGCCATTTTCAAGTATATGGTTAGTTGGCATAGACCATAGACTTGACGTAGCCCCACAGGAAATAGTCTAACGGCATCAAATCGCACGAGGCGGCCAATTGACAAGGCCATTTCGTGAGAGAACACATTCACCAAACTTCGTTTTCAATAACGCATATCTTGCTTATTGACTAAGCCATTCAGTCCGAAACGAGCCTTTTCGCTGAAGATGATTTTCCGATGAAAATCCGGATCATTTTCAAGTTCTTGCTCAGCCCAATTCACGATCATACGATCTTGTATGGCTGTAGGTTAAGATCTTTTCGCAAAATTCGCTTGAAACAGACGTGTGAGAGACTAATTTGGGTCTTCCTTAGTTGATGCACTAGCGGCAGCAATATTCTCGACACTATGAACTCTTGTTGGTCTCACTGGCACGGAAGACGCGTAATTTTTGATCTGACTGGACGATTATGACGACCATAAATTGGACCTAGCGCTCTTAAGGTTGAGGCCACTGACTCCCTATTTCGATAGTAAATTTTAATAATTTCGACTCGGTTAAATTAGGTTTCGAGGTTCGGTTAAATTAGATATCATAATAGATTATCACAGAAACTCACATTGGTCATAAAGCTTACCATTTGTCGGCCTAACCACTGAATGAGATTTTGACTGAGACTTCGACTTTATTTTTCTTTTATTAAATTTCAGGAACTTCGCCTCTTCACCGGTTGACAACTTTCTCTCATTTTTTTCTTTTTTTTTTTTGTAAACCCAGTAGTCCTGTCCATATGAGGAATTTAATATTTGGTAAAAATTTACTTCAAAAACTTTTAAAAATCAAACAGCTTCATAGCATGTAAATAGTTCTACTTTGCGCTTAAATGTCGCTCCTTTTTTTCTCCAAAACATTATCTTTGTCCTTTATTGCTGTTGCTATCTCGCTCAATGTGGCAACGTTTGGCATGCGGCCAATGTAATGTGTGATTATACAGCCGTTATTTGCTAGTAAAATTTCTGTCCACACATACCACTACAAAATACACACACCACTTTACAAAATTCACATGAACACACACATAAGCACAGTTAGAGTGTCTAGGACCCACAGAGATTTCGTGATTTGTGCTCGCCACCTCGCACCAAAGCAAATGAAACGCGCATATGTATGTGTGTGTGTGTGTGTGAGTATAGGTGACTGCTACTTTTTTCGACTCTTCACTTTTGTCACTGTGCCAGTTCAACTACAATTGTTGCTATCTGCATGTATATGTGTTGGTGTGTTGCTGCTACTTGCGAGCAAAAATTGGCTGCTTTTCAACATTTGCAACATCTGTTTCCCAAATTTTCGCTCGTACTTAATCTTTTTTCCACCAACTGTTTGTGTTTCTGGCTGTTGCTGTGCCACAGCTGGCTGAGTTAGTATACGTTGTGGCATGTGGCACATTACTGGCACTTAGCAAGTCTCATATAATACTATTGCGCTGTTGTTGGTGTTGTAGGTGAAGGTGGTGAGGTGTTCTTTTTTGGGAAAATAAATTAAATATTTCTTGGAAAAAAGTTGTTGTTTAGTGGTTATATTTATATATGATTAAGTAAATATGTAGTTAGGTGGCACAGTTATACACTAAATATGCCGTTAATTCATTTTTTTGCTGTAATGCTTATATAAGCTTCACATAGCTATATAGAGCATGTATTGTAAATTATCTTTCATACCATGTATATGTTTCTATATATTTTTGCATGTCCTTGGCAACCCTGCCAATTTTTATTTTAATCCTTTCAAGTAGAAATCCACACTTTTTTGATTTTTTCTTACAAATGTTCATTTTTCCATGACTGCTTTCATTATTTTTATATCATGAACAGAATATAGGTATTAAGTTTGCCATAAAGTTTGTAATACAGAAGAAAGCCAATGGCGACCCTAATAAAGCTTATATACAAATAACGAACTAAGTCCGTTGTTCCGTCCGATATCGAGAAGAAATTTTTCATACCTTGCTTTTTCCTCAAGAAGCTGCTTTTTTGAAGGGAACATTGATATCGGGTCACTATAGCATATAGCTGCCATACAAACAGACCGATCGAAATCAAGTCCTTGTATGGAAAACTTTGTTGTTTGTGAAGATATCTTCACTAAATTTGGCACAGATTGTTTCTCACTCAAATGCTACAATCTCCGAAGAAACTGTTCAGATCGGATCAAAATAGCATATAGCTGCCATTTAACTGGACGATCATAATGAAGTCCTTGTTAGGAAAACTTTTTTAGTTGAGAAGATATCTTCACGAAATTTGGTATAGATTATTTTCCAAATCATTGTTATAGTCTCCGAGTAAATTGTTCAGATCGGGTCACAATAACATAAAGCTGTCATACAAACTGATCGATTGAAATAAGGTCCTTATATGGAAAACTTTTTTATTTGAGAAGATATCTTCGCTAAACTTTGGGACAGATTATTGTTCACACTTAGGCTAAAATCTCTATATAAATTACTTTGATCGGATAACTGTAACATAGAGTTGCCATATAAACTAAAGAATCAAACTAAACCCCTTATTAGAAAAAACTTTTTTATTTGACAAGATTCAAGAAAATTGGCACAAGCTATTGCCTAAGGCAACGCTACGACCTCCGATGAAATTATTTAGATCAGATCACTATAGCCTATAGCTGCCATAGAAACTGACCTATCAATAACCAAATCACAACCATTTTATGCTATAAAATTTTCACCTGCGAAGCATATTATAGCCAAAGTCAACGTTTCTGCTTGATTTTGTAAATTTTCATTCATTTAGCGCATTCCCGCTTAGCTGCAATTATGTACATTGCTTTTGCTAAGCATTCCTCAATTCATTTGGACGCCCTTAATAAATGCAAAATTTTTCTCCGCGAGCAGTAAACTGCAAAAAACAAGGAAGTCACGGTAACATGCGCTTTTATCTATTTATTTATACGTTTTTGCTTTTTTCTCACTTTTCCACTTTAATTTTGTCCGCTCCTCTTTGGCGCTTGTTTATTGTGCTCGCATTGTCCTTGCCAGCCCATATGGCCACTTACCTAAATAAACTACCACAAACTACTGCCACACACACGCATACATATGTATATATACATATATATGTACATAGTATACAGTTATACCGTTATATTATAATACATACGCACATATACACATTTAGACTCCGCTTGTTGTCGAACTTTTAATATCCTGTTGTTGCATTCGGATATGTTCGGCTATGCCTCGCTGCTTTGCCACTGTTTGCTATCACTTTAACTGGCCCGTTATATTGTCTACTCTAAGCGAGAAATGAAAACAAAGAAAATATTTTTAGTAGCTGTTATTGTTCTGCTTTTGCTTATTGCAAGCATCTATGCATGTGTATGTGTGTGTGTGCTAAAATATGTTGATTAATTGGTTTCTGCATTTGGCAAAGAATTCTAATAATTTAACAGTGTGCAAAAAAAGTATAGATATAAAGTATTCTTTTGATTCGCGCACAAATAGCTAAGCTGGCATGGTTATTGGAATATGGGTTAGAAAAAAGAAAGAAAAGTAAACTGTTATTTTTTAATATCCTGAAAAGCAATTTTTTTCACAAAAGGAGTCAGTTTTTCATTGAGTATTGCTATAGTGCTTGGCAATGGAAAAATATTTATATTGCTGTTGATAGATTTTCTATAAAAGGACACAGTTTATAATATAAACTAGTGAATCCGATAGGGGTAATTCAAATATTGACTTGTCGATATTTAGTTAAATTTCAATACTAACTTTTATTTTCTATTTAGCTGCAAAAGAATACTACAACTCGGTTAAAACTTGGTAATAGTTATTCAACACACAATTTCCATGTTCGAACGAAAAATCATACAAGAAAACGAAATAGATTTTTTAGGATAAATTAGGTTAGGTTAATCTGGTAAACCAATAAACCACGTATAGAGTAGTTTTGGTCCTTTGCGACAACAGTTGGAGTTCAGTTTCAGTATATCATACCGTGGGAACCCCAGATGCTTACAGCGTAATCTTGCCATCGCAGGACATGTGCACAAGAGATGCTCCATTGTTTCCCTGGTGCCCTGCCCTAGACATATCTTGCAGTCTTCTCAATCTATCAGCCCCATTCTGCTGGCGTGGTCGGCACCAGACAGTGACCAGTTAGTATTTCAACCATGTTCCTACAGTCTCTTCTGCCAATAGGTTTCTGTGTACTTCCGATCCTCAGTTTTGCACATGATTCGGGTTTTGTGGACAGTTTATTTGTAAAAATCCGGGTACTATTTGATCAGATGATTATTCATTGATTTTATCCTTCCATCCATTGGCATCAGAGCACCATTATTATCAGCAGAAAATGCCTTCTAAATTGAATACAATTTGACAGATTAAGCAATATTCATACAGTAAAAAGTCACCCATAGGTACTGATCGACATGTGAGGGCTTGAAAAGTATAGACAACGATTTCGACCAACCTTAGAAGAGAGATTCCGCTCCCTATAAGTACTAATTGCTCCGATAGCTTCATTGATACTTGGCATCTCCATTGTTAAGATCTGATGGAATTTAAATTGTGTAATATGGTCGTAGGTGACGTTCATTTCGACCATTTTCAAGGTATCATAAATGAATATTTGATATGGACCAATTGTGGTTTAAATCTGTTGGACATTTTTTGAGGTATGATACCTTAAAAGGACCCAATATCCAAGTTCTGAAAGGGAAAACAAAAAAAAAAAAAGAATTTCTGACTTGTCATTTTTTGGGCCTTTAGTAGTTTCGAATCAGTTCATTGTGTCAGGAGACCTCTTTTCAGTTAGTAATTAGTCCAATTAAGTTTAGCACACCAATAGTTTACTTAATCTTTTTTAAAAGATAGTTTTACAAAGTTTTTTATAAGATATATAAATAATAAATACAAAGTAGCGAACAGCGAAACGTGTGTCCGCAGCCGACACCACTCGACGACTCTTCTGTGTAGATGCCACCCCTTGGCTGTTACCTATTTAGGACATAGGTTGCCAGATTGCTGACAATTGTAAGGGCGAACAGTAGATCTTAGATCGCGGGGACTAGCTATGGTTATCATTCGTATTATAAAAATCTAAAAAAAATGTTCTCACAAATTCTGGCTGATACAGCAGCCGTGGTCAGAATCGTCGGTATCGACAAACATGTATCTTCATATAGGAGATTTGTATTTCAAAAACCGAGGGATTGATTCGCAAGTACCACACATAGACAGAGAAACGGCGAAACAAACGGGCATGTCTAAATCAACTAAGGTCATCGCGCTGATCATTAATATATACTCTATAGGTTATCCAACCCTCCTTCCTCTGGCTGTAGCAAACATATACCCTGTTCAGAGTTAAATTAGTTCGGCTTAAACTAGAAAAACTTTTCTTTTCTCTTTCAAAATAAAAAAAAATGTTTATCCTTTAAACCTTCAACCCAGAAACACTTGTTTAATTAAATCAAAAGATATTTCCACCTTTCCCTTCTACACCACATTGTGCTTAGGCGACCTTTTGGCACACCACTGCATGTAGAACATGAAAGAAAAAGAACCGTTATAAGTTCAAAATAAACGAGTCTGCTTGGCAATATCTCAAATTCAATCACGAGCTTCATCATTTATTAGGCAGCGAGCGACGCCTTTCACTTGGAACTTTGCCACGTTGCCACACATGCATACATATCACACATAAGCACACACAGGCATATACAGATATAACACACATAATACATAGGCGTATGTGTGCTCGCACGGTAGTGCCACATGCAGGCAGGCAGGTGTGTGTCCTTGCATTAAGTCAGTTCATTTATCCACTTTCGCCCACAAAGTTCCAAAAGATTGTCAACTTTCTGCATGAATGTGCCCAGCACTTGGCAATTGGCTGCTGCAAACTTCTAAATTACTTAACCACAAAAAAGGCAAAGGTACACACGTGTGCAGCCGCAACCAAGTTCTTTTGTCGGTGTGTGGTTAAGCACACACACACACACACAAATACGATCACATGGTTGCCAACACTCGGCGACTGCGTTTGCGGGATTTGGAGCTGAGCGCATGTATGAGTGCTGCCACATCAGTGTTAGTGGTGACTAGTGTAAATTTAAAGCGCAGTTGTTGGCGTTGTTGTTGCATAAATGTAGTGAAACTGCTTTGCTGCGGAGCTGCGCTCGAGTCTTATCGCCAAATTGCGCCAACAAAACGCCAACAAGAGGTGCAGTAGCAGCAGTTTTTGTTGCTGTTGTTGTTGTTGCACACACATAGGCAATCACCGTTACGTGTGTGGCATGTAGGTGTGTTGTGCGTTGACTGCACCTTCAACTTCAACTTCTTTCACTCCATTTTTTCTCGCTCATTTAACATGCAACCTGGAAATTGCTGCATGTTCCAGCAAATACAGTGCCACACATGCCACAAAACATCTACACGCATACATATAAGTGTAGAACTTGTAAAAACGTTAACTTCGGCTGCACCGAAGCTACAATACCCTTCACAAATAAGGAAGTTAAAAAAAAATCTGTTTTCAGCGGTCAGTTTGTATGGCAACTATACGTTATAGAGAACCGATCTCAATGGTTTCTTCAGCGCTTATACCGTTGCTTTGGACAATAACACAAACAAAATTTCGTGAAGATATCTCGACAGATGAAAAAGTTGTACATACAAAAACTTGATTGCGATTGCTCAGTTTGTATGACAGCTATACGCTATAGTGGCCCGATATCGCTGGCTCCGAGAAATATGCAGCTTCTTGGTGAGAAAAGCACGCATGCAAAGTCTCAGGTCGATATCTCAAAAGCTGCGTAATTTTACAGGGGGAATATACTGTTTTGGCTTCAGCGACTCAGCTCGTCATTTATAAATTCAAGTACATATAATGTGAGGGTCTCGACGTTTCCTTTTGTACTGGTACAAACATCGTGGCAAACTTAACATACCCTGTTGAGGGTATAAAACGTAAACCCACCTGTGTGTGGCACCGTCAGCTCCAACAAAGTGCCACATGCAGTGCTGCCAGTGCGTTTGCGGCACCATCACGGCATACAGGCAGTGGTAATGGACGGCGCCTCACATGTGCTGCGTCCTCCACACCTCAAACACACATACATATAAACAGTCGGACTCACACACACATACACACACAGACTCACTCCTTAGTCATACGGGTTAGTGACGAGGTTAATACTGTCTGAGCTTTGCTGCTGAACTATGTGTGCTTTCACCAAGCACAGCACAGACGAAAATACACTTTCAAAATACACTTTCATACACACACACACACACATGCCGACTGGCCTTTAGCCACTTGCATGCAAGCGCAATAAATTCACTTTTCATTTAGTAAATGCGCTTAGATTGCGCCGGAGTGCGCGCGCCTACTGCTGCGTCTCATTCGGCAGCTGAGATATGAGCACTTCGGCTGTCGGCGCCGGCACAGGTAGAGCCGCACATATGCTGGCAAGCAAACACATACACATACACGCTGGCATGTGGGCAAACAAACCGCTATCTTTGCCAGCCTCAGCCGCTGCTGGGGTGTAGTTGAGCCTAACCACGTGCGTGTGTGTGTGTGTGTGCCGCGCCAGCGTGTGAGACAAATGTGCAAAACTGTAGATAAAGTGCCGCAGAATATTTTAGTACAACAATTAAGAAAATTAAATTAATTTATGCATTACAATAGAGCCGTGCAAACACACACACAGGCCTACACTATTGCATGAAAATATATTTCTCACACACACACACACGTGTTTGTCACTTAGCTGCGCTTGCTCTGTGACAAATTGCTGTGAATTTGTTTGAAAAAATTTATTTGCTTTATAAAAAAACTCTTAATCAGCATTAAATGTGCCTCTTTTATATTTGCTCAATTTACAAATTGCATTTAATTGCGCAAGCACGTGATTTATTATGCAAGCGCAGTATTTGCGCAGTAGAAATCACAAAAAATGCACTGAAATGTTCTTCGCATTAATCGTGTTTGTATTTGGTATTTTTTCTAATAAAAAGCTTAAATTATAGATAAAAACATATATAAGTACGACTTGCTGCAAGGTGTAGACTAGTTTTGAATTTATTATAAGGGGAGTTTTAAACAATGGCAGCTAATTCTTCACAGCTTACTTAAATGTAGAAATTTTTCTCCTTTGTCAAGTAAGCAAAAACAAGAAAAAACGTTAACTTCGGTTGCACCGAAGCTAAATACCCTTCACAGGTGCATTTCTGTTAGTAACTATGTGTTCAGTTTGTATGGAAGCTATATGCTATAGTAATCCGATCTGAACAATTTCTACGGAGATTACATTGTTGCTTTAGAAAATAATCTATACCAAATTTCGTGGAGATACATTGTCAAATGTGAAAGTTTTCCATACAAGAACTTGACTCCGATCGTTCAGTTTATATGGTAGCCATATGCTATAGTTAACCGATTTGACCAATTTCTACGGAGATTACATTGTTGCCTTAGAAAATAATCTATGCCAAATTTCGTTAATATATCTTGTCAAATGTGAAAGTTGTGCATACAAGAACTTGATTCCGATCGTTCAGTTTGTATGGAAGCTATATGCTATAGTTAACCGATTTGAACAATTTCTTCGGAGATTACATTGTTGCCTTAGAAAATAATCTATGCTAAATTTGGTTAATATATCTTGTCAAATGTGAAAGTTTTCCATACACGAACTTGATTCCGATCGTTCAGTTTATATGGCAGCTATATGTTATAGTGCTCCGATATCGGCAGTTCCGACAAATGAGCAGTTTCTTGAAGAGAAAATGTCGTTTGCAAACCTTCAAAACGATATCTTGAAAACTGAGGGACTAGTTCGTATATATACAGACGGACAGACAGACGGATATGGCTAAATCGACTCATCTCGACATACTGATCATTTATATATATACTTTATAGGGTCTCCGACGCTTCCTTCTGGGTGTTACAAACTTCGTGACAAACTTAATATACCCTGTTCAGGGTATAAAAATATCATTTAAGGAAGGGCGAATTCGAGTGTATTCCGATATATGCCGTATAAAGTCAACTAGAAGTTCGAAAATCTTTATATTAGGTATTTGGGGGCTATGGGAAGTACTGACCCTATTCAGCCCATTTTTAACATTTTATTATCAAAAAACATTTTCCCAAAATTTCAATAAAATATTTCACAGATATATCTATATTTTTGGCAAAAAGTCAGCCAAACGCACTGGGGTCCTCATATTGGGTACGTGAGGTTTTGGACAGTTAAGGTCCGATATTGACGATTTCTAGACTCCAGCTGGCTTACCTCAAAAGCACCATTTGTGCAAAGTATTGTTCGTATAAATTGATTGATGATTTGTGTACTGAAAAAATTATTATACATGGTGGGCAGACGTGTATGTAGACTGATTGCGTCCGTTTTCCAAATATAAGATAGTCAATCTAATTGTACCAATGTTGGTTGAAATTGGACTATTATGCCCTGAGATATGGGTTTTCACCTAAATGGTGCCAGGCCAATCATTTTATTTTGATACCGACTCCTATAACGTCATATCGAGTCTAAAATTTAATGTCTTAGGTGTGTTTAGCGATTAGTGGTTTTTAACATTACTATTATATACGGAGTGGGCGGGTAACAATCCGAAATCATAATTTTCTACAGTGTCAAAGGATTTGTCCTGAACGAATTAGCTATTATGGCTAGAATGGTTTAAGAACTATGTACTTTAACTTCTTAGAGGGCCCAATTTTTTTTTTTTAATTTTTAGTACGCAGACGCCCTGTGTACCTGCGGTCCTCTGTGCCAAATAATCTAATGTGATCCACTTGAAAAGTGAATTTTGTCCATTTCATCTCCTTCAAAGTAATCCCCTCCGCTGCAATACATTTAAACGCGCCAACGACTTTTCCAGTCATCATAGCACTTGGAAAAATCCTCCGTCGTGATGGCCATCAGAGCCTTTTTCGATTCAGCTTTTATATCCTCAATTGAGTCAAAACGGTGTCCTCGGAGTGGTCATGTGAATTTGCTGAATAGCCAGACGTTACACGAAGATAAATCAGGCGAATGCGGTGGTTGCCGCGCGATATTAGTTGAAGCACTACCAACTTAAGGAAAAAAATTTACTGATTCGAAAAACACGCGAAAAACCTCAGTTTTTTGCCAAGGAACAGATGTATAATATTAAGTTTCATCAAGATATATTAATGTTTACTCAAGTTGTCGCTTGCACAGACAGACAGACCGACAGATGGATTGACAGACAGGCTATTCTAACTCGATTTTTTTAAATATCCCCTGCCAATGCCATCAAACATATGTTAAAAACTGTTTTGGCTTGACGACCTTTTATGTTATCCCACCGCGATTCGAACACGACCGTTTTCTATTGGTGTTTCTCACTTTTCATCAGCAGTAACGACTTCGTTCAGGAATGTATCGATTTTGTTATGAGACAAGAACAAAATTCTGCCGGAATGGATATCACTGGTTCGATCGTGTTTCGTTTTTATCGAAGAAAACTATAAATATGCCAAATTTTCTCTTTGATGGTGTCCATACAAGAAACCCGTTTCTAAATATAGGGAGAAATAGATAAAGCCATAAATATTTATTCTGACTTTATCTGTTACCCGGCTCTTATAACTGGAAACAGGTTATGTTGTATAGCTTCAGAACAGTAAGGTTTCGTACCAAAAAAATTCCATGAAAATAGTGAAGACGGTATTTAAACTACCTGCCTTTTTCAAGTAACCACAATTTTTCATCCCATTGTCCTTTGCTGCTATTCAGATGAACAATGAAAACAGGTTTATTCTCTAAGTATATTTGGAATTTGCTTATACATATATATTCGTATGCTTCCATATAATGAATATATCGGCCAAAAATATCAGTCTAAAAGGTGCGTAACTTTTTACAGAAAAACACTTTATATTTTGACAAAATTCTACTTTTTTATGCAGTGATATGCCCACTTCTCGTGTTTTTTTTCTGGCAGTATTTACCTTTTGCTTCAAAATAGGTCTTAGTCGCGGCGATTAAGTCTTCATGGCTACTAAATTTATTTCCACCAATTTTCTTAATGCTACTTATGAAACAGTAATTTTCGACATACATACTTACAATTCCAAGCTATTGATGAACATTTTTACAAACACGTTTTAGAATAGAATTTGTTGACGGTTTCATCTTGCCACATTTCGGACTCGAATCTGTTCAGTTAGTCCACTTGGATGATTTCTAATTAAAACGGCTGAGCATATAAAAGATATTTTTATACAAACATTGCAGAAATGCGAGTTCATTGCGATTGAAAAATTCCAAACACTGCTAGCCTTCATGAATATATTTTTGTTTTTGGGTAATTGGAAGCTCTGTTAAGGTCAATTTTTCACAGGCCCAAATATTTATGAGCAATATGTCCATAAATTTTTAGTGACAGCTTTGTCGATCAAATTCATTTTACCGTCATTCGAAGTATTTTTTCTCTTATAATCGGTTTCGCGTTTATCGTCGTCAGTCTGATACATCAGTTGTTGCTTTGCCGACGCAGAACCCGTAAAACTCTTATCTCGTATCACTCCAAAAACTATATGCCTTGAAATAACAGCTCGTTCGCTGCGAAAATTATTTGTATTTAGAATACTAAATCTTACTACATAATCGGTGTGATTTTTTAAGAGCTTGATAACTTTTAAAAAAAAAAAAACGCATAAAATTTGCAAAATATCATCGGTTCTTTATTTGAAACGTTAGATTGGTTCATGACATTTACTTTTTGAAGATAATTTCATTTAAATGTTGACCGCGGCTGCGTCTTAGGTGGTCCATTCGGAAAGTCCAATTTTGGGCAACTTTTTCGAGCATTTCGGCCGGAATAGCCCGAATTTCTTCGGAAATGTTGTCTTTCAAAGCTGGAATAGTTGCTGGCTTATTTCTGTAGACTTTAGACTTGACGTAGCCCCACAAAAAATAGTCTAAAGGCGTTAAATCGCATGATCTTGGTGGCCAACTTACGGGTCCATTTCTTGAGATGAATTGTTCTCCGAAGTTTTCCCTCAAAATGGCCATAGAATCGCGAGCTGTGTGGCATGTAGCGCCATCTTGTTGAAACCACATGTCAACCAAGTTCAGTTCTTCCATTTTTGGCAACAAAAAGTTTGTTAGCATCGAACGATAGCGATCGCCATTCACCGTAACGTTGCGTCCAACAGCATCTTTGAAAAAATACGGTCCAATGATTCCACCAGCGTACAAACCACACCAAACAGTGCATTTTTCGGGATGCATGGGCAGTTGGCCACCAAGATCATGCGATTTAACGCCTTTAGACTATTTTTTGTGGGGCTACGTCAAGTCTAAAGTCTACAAAATTAAGATCATTACTTTGGAAGACAACATTTCCGAAGAAATTCATTCCGGCAAATGCTCGAAAAAGTTGCCCAAAAATTGGACTTTCCGAATGGACCACAAAACTCATATGAAATTATCTTCAAAAATAAATGTCAGCTCTAACGTTTCAAATAAAGAACCGATGAGAAAATTTTATTTTTTTTAGAATTACAAATCTTACTACAATAGATACGTATTCAATTCTGTGGCTTCCTTTCATAAAAACGATATAAAGTGTTCAGCGTGTCAGGCACATATTATACCTATATGAGCGAAGTTTCCGATGCAGCCCACTGCTCCTCAAATTACAGTGTCGAATTCGTTGGAAAATCGTAAATATTTCACCAGCTCTGAATTTATATCCAAAAATCTTCAAACAGTAATTTGCATATATTAATCGTAATTCTGCTAATATGCAATTATATAACATTAATTAAAATGCCAAATTGCACTGAACTGCTTAGAGTGAAAATATTTATGTAAATCTCTTAAATAACCATAACTTTAAAGCAAATTGGCTACGGATATGCATATGCTAATGGAAATTGCTTAAAATTTCTACCACAAAATGTATTTACACTCACATATGTGTTGGTAGATATGCGCATGTGTTAGTTGGTCCCACTATTATCCCTGTTATTATTATTATTATTTGTTTGCCAACATTAAAACCTTCCACAGAAAATTGCTCAAATTTGCCCATTAGCAAAATGTGTAAAACAAAATATTTACATAGAAAATATGACCATAACCGACCTCAGCACACAGACAAACACACACACAAGCGTACACAATGTGAAAATAAGCCAATATGTGAGGTCAACTTATGGCTTCGGGCGAAAGTGTGTAAGCACAGGCAATTGTTTGCGTTTGTGTGTGTGCTTGTGTTTGTGTGTTTGCATGTGTGAACGTGTGGTAGTTGAGTGGCAACATGTAAACCGAATGTCAACCACGAAGCTTCTTTTACCGAAATTGGCTATTTGCATGCAACTCAGCAACTCTTAATGGGTCGGAGAAGTTGAAATATAAAGTTTGGAGAAATTTTTAAATAAAACTGAATTGGAGAAGATACTTTAACTTCGGTGGCAACGAAGCTATAATATCTTTCAGAGAAGCATTTTATTTTTTTAGCAAATACGTATAAGACAGAAAAAGTTTTACTGGTATTTTCACGCTATATTATGATATACCTGATCAAATTTGACCCGGACTAACTAAAAACACATTTTCACGAATACATAACTTTGTTACCGTCTTTTAAGTACGCTCCTTTTGGTCTAAAGCAAGCATGCTATTGCTTAATCGCATTTTCTCTACACTTGCTATAAGTCTCGGTTTGAATAGCCTTCAACAAATAACTTTTAGTGGCTTCAATGTTGTCATTCGAAAAATTTTCCAAAAACTTAATTTTGATCGATGGGTTTGTATGGCAGATATACATTATGTTAGTCTGAATGTAAGCAGGTTAGTAGAAAATCACTTGAACAGAATTCCAGACCGATGTCTCAAAAACTGAGAGACTTGTTCCCGGTTATGCACTCGAACAGATAAACAGACGAATAGACGGCATGGCTAAATCAACTCCACATATCACGCTGGTCATATTTACATATACATACATACTTTTTGGGGTCGCCAACCTTTCCTTCTAGATATTTGGTAGGTTTGCGTTGGTTCCAATTTAACTAGGAGACCAGATCGGCTGCTAATTGTAAATGTTGTTTGCAATAAGGCGAAGCAGAATCAGTTCAGAACAAGAAGAGCTACCTTACTTTTCAGAATCTCAGCCATTTCATCTGGACGAACCAGCGAGAATGAGAGTAAAACTGAGAATGCTGATTTGTGATTGACTTGTAAAATCCAATTACAAAAATTTTCGAAGTATTTAACTTTGGTCATCCAATTGTGTTCCCTAATTTAACAATGAGTCATTGAACCTAACTTAAACTACAAGCCGTAACAGCCATTGTCAGGTTCAGGGACCTTATAGGCTGTGCGTTAAGAACCTGAACTTCGCTTTGCAGGCATTTGTTCTACTAAAATATCACGTTTGCATTCTTCAAGGTTAATAGCATATGGCCACAACTCCATTTCCATCTTGGCTGCAGTGAAGCCCACAACAAGCCCCGTCTAAAGTGCGTTGTCCTCAAAGGACATGCCTTTCGTGAATATGAAATCTTGCTCGATACCGAAGTTTACTCTTCTTCTTCTGTTATATTTATTGACTCATTCTAGACTTCACTTGTGTTATAGAAATTCATATTAGTTTCTAACATTGTCTCCTATCAATGATTCATCAACGATTCAAAATTTTACGCTTGGTATAGTGTAGTTTCCAAATGTTCACGGAGAATCCCTCATGGCTATAAAGAATAATATATACTTTATTTGAACAAGTCTTCAGTTGGATATAAACCTAATAGCATTTCTTTCGAATTCGTTGAGCTACCGGGTTTTAGGTACAAACATCCTTACTGGCAAAGACACCACTTACCCTGTTAAAGCCGAGTCAACACGAGGTCCGCACTTCGTTTCCTGTGTTCGCTATTTGACGCCAATCTCTCCAAAGATCATCCTCTCATCCTGAGCCTCTTGTAGAATATTATACCTTCCCTATTTATCTCTGCAGCCCGTATTATGTTCTCTAGCCATAGATTGAATAATTCACGATGAGAAGTCTCCTTATCTGAAATCTCGCCTGATATCGGCGCGAAGAGATCCCTTCTGTTTCTGGTGGAGCTTTTGATATTACTCAACGTCAGTTTACACAGCCGTATTAGTTTTGCCAAATTCAGACATATCGATGTAAAGATAGCTCTTTTCTGAGCTTAACAAATGTATTTCTGCTTCACCATTTATACTTTTACGGTACTGCGTCTGTTCTCAAACATTTCTTCCCTTAAAAATTAAGAATTTGTATTTGTATTGAATTGTAATTTCCAACAACCAACATTATTGCTATCTCACTGGACGAGTACTAAAGTAAATTAATCCAAGCTGCAAATTTAGACCACTAAACGTCTCTAATTTATGTGCTAATGACCGAAAAATTAATCAATGACAGTGCGAACAAATACCATAGAAGTTAGGGAAAGCAGAAAGCAAAAGAACAAGCAAAATCCCACAAAATACCACTAAAAAGTGCCACAAAACACATGTGTGACCTTAATGACCAACAGCATGTCAGATCATTGCACAATCGCCAAAAACGCAGAACAAAAAACACACCACAACAACTAAAGCAACAGCGTTTAAAAAGGATTTGCGGTGAAATCGAAATCGATAAAATCACGCATCGTAGAATAGTTGGTGAGAAGACTGGAAATAAGCACAAAATTGCGAACAATTAAAATGGAATTTTCGTAAACATTGTTGGTAATTAGCACGCAACTCAATGTCAGATAAGGCAAGACACACGAAAAGCAGCGTGGAGTAAAGAACAAGAGGATTAGTGAGAGTAGATGGCGATTGAGATGCCTTAAGTGTGCGGAAGAGGAAAATGCAAAATTAAAGTGAGAAGCCAGAGTGATAAGTTGTAGATATGTGTAAGTGTGCGTGGAGGTGCAGTCATCCCATTAGATATAGGGGTATTTGTGTGTATGTAAGGCACTTCCAAATCGATTATGGATGCATGCAAAAAATGAAACGAACGGATCCTTAACGGGATATGAGAAATGCAATAAGTAAAAGAAGCATATACACATTTAGCACATATGTATATGCTACCGTTACAATTCACAAGTGTGCTTTTTCCGAGCATCCAATATAAAGCCTTCCATTGACCAGCAGCTCAATTGTCGCTCATACGCCTTGTAGGCTCAGTGGTGTAGCATTTCCATGCCTTTGTTTGCCTTTATCTCGAACATTCGCTTTTAACCCTAGACTTTTTTCGGTGTCACCTCCGTCAGCGTAACCTAGACCAGCTACGTTTCATGCTGTGGTCGCTTTTGCCGTTCTTCGTAAGTAATTAAATGGGCACCATTTCTTGTACTGTTTTGAGTGTGTAAAGGATAAGAAAGCAAACACAGCAATTTGATAGTTTCTGGAGTGCTGGTATGAGCATCGCCTCACAATATGGACTATTTTGGCAAAGGTTTGTAATTGTGCGTATGCAGATGTTCTTATGTTTCCATACTCACACTGGTATATGCAGACGTTAAGGTGGTACTTAAAAAAGGCAATGTTCAAAGTTGTTTGGAAGAGGTTTTGATGTCTATAGAGAATTAAAACAAACCATATTCTTTTATTGTGTGTTCTTAGATAAAATATAAACTTTGATCTTAGACCACATTTTTGGAATATGTTAGCAAAGACAACGCGGTTGATGTCTTGGATATTGAATTTTTTTTAAGTTTTCTTTTGATTCAAAGAAAAAAATTAATTCGTTTACTAAAATTTTAGGGACTCTATGAACAGCTTGACTTGATTTGACTATAGGGACATACTTTTAAGTTGAAGAAGTTGAAATTTTCGAAAGCTTTTTTTTACGCGTAGTATAGATATGGATTCCGAATGCCTGAGCAACCTCTTATGGTGTTAAAAATGAAACCTCAGTATGCATTTAGCTAACTTTGTTCGTCAAAAAGTGGTTAGAAATTACTTCGATATACTTATTTCTACGTAGATCGCAGGTCCTAAATTTTTGGCCCCAATTGAGAATACATGCCTTTTGATTCCGATTGGTAATGGACCTTTTCTGTATATATTTGGCTTAACAACTATATCAGTGTTTTCATATAGATTCTCAATATGCTTAATCAGTAGTTTTCGCTGACAGTCTTTTGGTAAGCCAATAAGCCTTTAGCCGTCTCGTCAAAAAATTAATTTAATTACACCAAAAATTTCTCTTTACCTCTTTATAAATATTTTTATTTTAATATTAAACAAGTTTTCTAAAAAATCATGTTTTTGACCTTTACTCTCACAAAATTCAAAACGTGAGCTCCGAAAATTTATTTTTATTTATAGGTTACGATAATCATCAGGCTATTTTGGTATGTCGTGGAAAGAAATATCACCGTAGATGATGCCTAAAAGTTATTACCTCAGGTGTTCAAAAAATTTGGTTTGTTTCTCAGTAAAGCTAAAAGTATATTTGTTTTGTTTTTCAGTACAGCTGAAAATATTAAGTATAGTTCAGAATCAAATCAGCTGATAATTTCACCCTAGACACGCACCACTTGCTATTATTCTTATAAATTCTTACCTCTAATAGACTTGAAGCTTAAAGAAAATACAAGTATACATATATATTTTGCTTAAAGAGCATTTTTGATCCACCTTAGGTGGTATAATAACAAATATGTATGAAATGGTGAAAGGAGAGGGGTTGCTGGTTTGACAAGTTTTATCCGAGATGAACAAATATTACCATCGTAATCGGTGTACTTTTGAATTTTGCTCAAAATCCAATTTTATGAAAAATCGACTGCTTCCTGAAGCCCCCTCGACCACGTCAATATCAACAATGGCTTGACATCTTTACTTTCATTTTCTTTCGCCAGCAACATTTTGTTATACTTTAGAGGCTATTCTTTTATTTTATTTGCTAGAACTTTGCTTTAAGTTTTTATATTAGTTGTTTTTAAAAAGTTTTTGAAATATGCTCGAAACAAAAATTAATCGAAATTTAAATAATTTAATTTAAATTCCCGCAAGTTAAAGGCTGCTTAAATTCGTATTTTTTAATACATAATATACCTCATTATTGCATTCACATCTGCAGGGTTGTTTACATAAACATTTTGACTACAGCTCCAGGCTTTAAAAAATATGTGCTAAGCTAAAATAAAATGATTTTTGGCATAAATAAGATATATGTATGTACATATGTATATATACGTATCGTCACCTAAAATGAAAAATAACGTAACATCACTTTTCCTAAGTTGAAACACAGTATAATAGAAATCACTCATATTGAAACAAAATTTGAGTTTTGGTTATAAAATGGTTATACATTGGTTATATATTGGTTATATCTGAAAGCGGAAGCTGAAAATTTAATGCTGCATATATGTAGATAATGCAGTTAATCGTAAGCAATAAAAAACTAAATTTAGATTTTTCCGATGATACGTTGTATGCATGGTATATTATATTCTACATGTAAACATTTAAAATATCCCTTGCTTTGGTTTGTGAAAACTCGACGCACTGGCAAAGTAGCCTTTTTGATATTTCACCTAACTAAATATGCTTTAGAATACCGAAATACATACGCACATATATGTATATAAATATATGAACCATAACTGCATAAATGCTTAAACGTCGCACGCACAAATGCTACAAATGACTGGCGCGCTGCGCCTGTATTGGTGGCACAAAACTTTGTCTTGTTTATGGCCGTAACGAGTTAATGAATAAATTAGTGAAAATTTGGCGTTTTATGACACCACATATACCCATTCATACACATACACAGAAACGCACATTTATATACTATATATAAATATACATATTTGTGGCATGCACCAATACACGCAAAAGACAGATTGACATACTTAAACGTCGCTTGTGTGTACATTTTAATTATTTAAACCTATAAACTCATGACAGCCCAAGTATTTACACATGCCTATATGCCGTTATTTGTCCCCTGTGTGTGTGCGCCGACAACTCGCTGGCGTAGTTTAGCTTTAATGAAGTATAAAATTTTTATGCTACGCTGCTTATTGCCTGCACACACCTCACACATACAAACACACACATACAGAAAACTCCGTAGCGCACATTTGTGCACTTGTGTGTGTGCATACTCAACTAAGTGGCTTGATAACTGCCTGCCTGCCAGCCTGCTTGTCTGCCACAAATACTCGTCGCACTGCAATTTGTTGAGCTCGTAGGATACTACCTTAGGATCCATGTCTTCCTTTGCAAATTCTGTAAATTTAACGCAGTTACCAGTGCATATGTGTGTGCGTGTATGTGTGCTTGTAGCATCCGTATATGCCCGGTCCTGGGGATTTCCTTGTGGACAGGTGTGATTAATTCTCTGCAACTCTTAGCTGGATTTCTGCAATTAAAGCGGGTAATAAATTTCGTTGTCATAAATACCTAATAAGCTTATATGAATATTATAGTATAACGGTACGCCTGACGTTGGCAAATGTTCAGAAATCTTCGTAATGAATAGACTTGCCACGGGGAAGTCATAACTTTAAATATATAAAAAGAAAGAGTTGTCACTCATGTGTGTATATGTGAATGACCTACTAGAGGTTCGCAGCTTGTCCTTGTAACGTATAACTCAAAACTAGGTAAACTTGTAGTCACCAATGTACTATGACTTTTTCAAATAATGGACGCAGATATGCGAAATCTCATGTAAAATTGAATATCAGCCTTTAAGTTCCGAACAAAATCTTCGGAGGGAATCGTAAGAAATTCCAAAACAAAATCTCAATATGAGGGAGGCTCCTTCGGAAGGAATTTTCTTTATTTCTGCGACAGGTTGCATAGAGTGGATAACATATTAAAATCTGCTGGCCAACTGCTTCCACATTAACAACAAAGCTTAATTAAGTAGACCAAAAGACAAAAACAAAGTCAACTGCCAAAAATCCATAACCCAGTGGGATGAAAATTTGAAAAAAGTCAATGGAACGAAAATAATCTGGTTCTGACCAGTATTTTTATTATGCCTACGATTTTATTCGATCAAAGGCCTCCAAATCCTTGTATTAAAAATACCTTGTCATAATGTTCGCTTCGAATGGAAGCCTTCTCACTTCGTATACGATGTTAATTTTTGCTTTTATTGTCGCTTTTGTATGAGTGGATTTACAATGGCACCGAGTATGGGTGATAGGCCACAGCGGAATCGCAGGAAACTGTAAAGCTGATGAGCCAGCTAAAAAATGTACCCTAGAACCACTATCGGTAGAATGGGAGCGGAATGGTGCTCCCGTATCCTCTTGTGTTCTACTATTGGGTAGCTGGGCTTCGTGGAGGCTTGGCCAGTGCTGGGCTACCATCGGCACATTCGCGGTCGCAAAAGTCGATCGCAAGAGATAGAGTGATCTCTTTGCCCTTACTAAGGCTAACCTCTCCCTAGTTGCAGGGCTTTAAACGGGGGCATTGCCCTATTGTCGTCCACACAGTAAGCCTGGGAATCCGACCACACGCCATCTGCAGGAGCCGTATGGAAGAAGATGAGGTGGAAACATCTCAATACTTCGTTCTTGACTGTCCCGCGTTCGAGGGGTCAACCCTTAAACACTTGGGAGCGCTTATCCTCAGACATCTACAAAGTTTGATCATCTCAAACTATTGAGCGTTATTTTATAGCAAATATGGGTGGGTGGTGGACCCACATCATCAATGACATAGGGTGTACCAAAATTAATGAAATTTTTCCAATATAAAATTGAATGCAGTGCGTTCCAAAATTAACGCAAGATTGAAGCCATTCGAAAATTTCATCGAAAATGGTCGGAAATGTGTTTTAACTTTGTCAGCTGTGAATATTACTTGAAATGTCGGCAAATTTACATCTTGCGTTAATTTTGTGACACCCTATATAGTAAGCATTGCTTTCAAATCGCTTATAATCTAAAATTTAACCTTTCTATGACTTGTTTTATAGACTGATGGCACGACTTCTGGATCTATGTATATTCTGTTCACTGGCCTTATGCTTCAGAAATTTCGATAACTGTAATATATATTTCACATAAGTAACAAGCTATAAATTTGTGTACTAGTATATCGAACTTGTATATTTCGTTCAGTTGATTATATATTACTCGCAACGAAGTACTCGCTTGTAAGTTAAGCAAGGCAAAATTCTTGAGCTTATGAATCTCAATGATATACTCGTTACTCGTAGTACTTGTTAGTAAGTTAGGCAAAGTAAAGCTACCGAGTTTATGATTCCTGATAGTGTGGTATTCTATTTACTCAGAAATAACGATCAGTTCCATCATATTGCTGAGTTGGAGTCCATATGATGCAGTCCATTGATAGTTTACTTATCACGGGTCCAGCGCTAGGGTCTAGTTAAGAGCTCTCACGAGAAATATAGTTAACTATTTATTCGTTTGATAACGATTGTTAGAGGACTAACTTCCTAAGCGAAGTCGTTCTGACTAATTGTTTGCTTAGCTGAAGTTCTCCATTATCTAATAATTGATCTCATAGGCTTCCGTTACCGCATCAGTAGATTGTTTTCTCAGGGGTCGAGCGAAGAACAATATAAGCTGACTTCGGTTCGCCAAGCATTGGATAATAATAGTGAATCGAACCAACTATGCCAAATGATAAAGCAAACTTACAGCACTTGCGTTGCAATATTGCGCCAAAATGTGCTCTAAAATATAGGAAATTGGCTTCGATTGTTTTTTTTTTTGATTTTTTGTTGTGGAAGAAATTGCTTTTTCCGTAACTATTAATAAAAGTTCAAAATTCTGCGGGTCCAACTTTGATATGCATAGTCCTTAATCACGTTAATTTTAAAATTTTCTTGCAAATATTTTATTAGTTTAAGGAGGGCATATCTAAACACTTAGCTATGGATTCTTCGAAATATTAGATTAATGAGAATGCTGAGTTTTTATACCAAATGCTTAATATTCTATGTTTTTCGTCTTCGAATATTAGATTAATAGAATTCGTATATTCTCGTGTAGCTATCGGGTAAAATAAAATTATTCATCTAAGAACTTTTTTCTACAATGATTTTAAAATAAGCTCTCAAAAGTTTTAACTATATATTTGACATGATCTAATTTGATCCGGACTGGTCTATTACAACAGTGCACCTAATAGAGAAACATTTACTTCTCAATCAACACAATTTTTTTATTCAAAAGAATTTTTAAATCCACATGTCTATTAAAGTGTGTTTGACAGCTGTTTGTTTACATAGGCTTGACTGGCAATTTTTACCATGAAAACGAAATGAACGGTAAATTTTCTTAAAATTTAGCGTTTCCAATCAAATCACTGTTATGAAATCGTTAAAAATATTGCAGAAGTTTTGGGGAGTCTACTCTATCACGAACACAAATGTCACCTAAATACAAAGCATTCATCCAGGGTCGTGAAGTCAGCTATATAGTAAGATCAAGTCGTCCATACACCTCAGTTAATGACGGTAAGATCGATATAGGTACTTAACAAATTAGTGCTCTTAAATGGTCATGTTGCCATTAAAAGATACAAAAGCGCCCAACATTTCTTGTGAATCGACTCAATACATTTTGGTTAATGTTTTGGGTATGAAGCGTGTTAATGCTGGATTAGTTCAAAAAACCTAAATATTTTGCCAAACCGAAGTCGAGTAGAGGTCAGGAGAGAGCTGTTTGACAATGTAGCTGTGGACAAGAGTATCGCTGCTGGTGAAGAGACGTAGATTTCTTACGCAATCGAATGACGCTTCAGAAATTACGCGTAGTTTTCTTTTTGTCCGGATGAAATTTGATCAGTTGGTCCTTCTCATCTCTTAACTTGTACAATATATGTATGTATATAGAATATTATATACATTTTTGTGAGGTAACTGTTAGCGGAAAACAAAAGCAATGGAAAAATAAACTAAAAACTATAGGCTGATATTTAATAGCACGAAAAAAAACACATACAAATAAAAAAGGAGGAAATGCGAAGCAAACACAAAGAATTAAGCATCACACGGCAAATGCGGCAAAGCAAGTAGTGGGCAACAACAATTAAAATACACGTAATACGATACGAGCTCCGGCGGTAAACAGCGGGAGCGGCAGGAAGTCGAGCAAAGCCAAACAATTAAGACAACACCAACAACTCAGGGAAAAAAAGGGCGTCAACGGCATTGTGATGAGCACAGCCAAAAGCCAAGCAGAAGGCGATGACGATAACGGTGTCGATGATAATGGTGAAGCTGTTAATTGTGTGACTGGCTGCTATTGTTGTTGCTGCGGTGATGCTGACGCTGGACGCCATCTTTGTTGGCACCACTTTTATGACAGACAGCAACAACATGTGACAATAAAGCTGCGGCGATACCCCGCATGGCGGAAGGAAGTGTGAGCCATAGGTGAGGTGGTGGCATAAATGTATATTTGTTGCAAGCATATGTATGTGTGTGTGGGTGTGCATATGTATGGGCGCTGGCAACAACACAGGACGCCGTCAACCGCATGCACCGTTACATGCCGCACAACCTACAAACAGTTATGTCGCAATTTCCGCGCTACAACACTTTCACCAACAACAACACCAAGAATAACAACAACAATAATAATGAGTGTAGTAACAGCAACTACAGCGCGCCACTAAAGTCGAGCAGCTGTTGACTACACAAAACAACAAAATGGCATATGCACAGTAATCGTGGCTCCAAAGTTGCCACAATGTGTAGCAATGTGGCGCGGGGCAGCATAACCGCACCGCAGGTGGCCACTGTGGCATTCCATGGCAGTTTTAATGCTCGCCTAATCCCCACTGTAAACATCATTAGCCAATATTATATGCATTAAATTTAATGACAAAACGGTGAGCACAACTGTGAACTGCGTGCGGAGAGGCGCTAGAAGCAGTGCCGGGCGAGAAGCTGGCAGGAAAACAGGCAATTTGGGGACAAGCAAGCAGCAGCGGAGGGGGCAAGTTAGCCAACGCTGCGTAGGCGTGTTGTGCGCGCTGTAAAAAAGGTAGTTGCGTTGATGGACTTGTCTAAACATGCATATTAAAGCGGAAACGAAAGCAGTGCGCGTCGACAGTGGGCAGAAGACAAAAAACGCCGTTGCAAGTAGATTGAAGTGTGACCACGCTTGGGCGTTTGGGACAGCAAACAAACTACATAAGCGTTTTTTTGTTGACTTGTGTGTGTGCCGTGTATATTTAGGGCGGTGCAACGTGGCGTATGCGGATTTTGAGATAATTTCTGTTTTTGTTATTTTCTTGGTACAAAATGTGATTAGTAGGGTAATGTAGTAAATGCGTTGTGGGAAAGTTTAAATAAGTGCTGCGAAGTGTGGTGTTTGTGGCTCAGCTGGTGGAGGACAAATTTACTTTGACAAATTTTTTTTGAATATTTTAATAAAATATATAATATTTTCTTGAATAAATAAAATGTTTTTATATAAAAAAAATATTTTATATTAACTATAAGGCATGTACAAAATTCATTTTTCTATACTTCAAATAACATTACGTCAAAAATGTGTGTAGTCGGGTCAATACTTCCCTTAGCACCCATATACCTAACAGAAAGATTTTCGAACTTCCAGTTGGCTTTTCAACCAAATATTGGCCAAGAGTATGAAATGTTCGGTTACACCGGAACTTTGCGCTTCATCACTTGTCTATAGATAATTTTAAGACCTCAAATTTACGCAAAAGTTATTAATTTTTATTCAATTTACCATTTCTCAGGCTTCAATATTTTGTTTAAACGTTTTTAAAAAATATAGTTTCAAAGATTTTGGTACGGAGTTTTCAAAAGGTTTCGAAAAAATTAAAGAAATATTGCCTGCCGCATACTTGTATTTCAAATTGCTTAAAAATATTACATAAATGAGTTTTATTTGACTACAGAATTGAAAAATATTATTGTGAATACTCAAGCTACGAAAAAACATCACCTTGAAATGGAAAATATTTAAATTTCCCATTAGCACACGTTTTTTCAACAATATAGATCAAAAAGTAGAGCTTTCAAAAATGATGAAATTGGCTTGGGACTCAATTTATTGTACCATAAGTAATAAAACAACTTGAAAATCGTCTTTTTAGTTTCAGAAGGACGGCAGAGTATCTCAACTTCTATCTTGGATCGGCCCGCGTTGGTTAATTTTTCAGTTAATCTTTTGATAAATGTTTTCATTGGCAGAGTATCTCAATTATTAATTTAATAAATGTTTTAGCTAATATTTTAGTAAATATTTTGGTTAATATTTTAGTTAATGTTTCGGTTAATATTTCGGGTATGAAGCATAACAATGCTAAACTCGTACCAAATGCCCTGAATCTTTTGAAAAAATTACATAGAGTAAACGTCGCAAAAATGATTTCTTGCTGTCTGAGAATCCTATGTAAATCATATGCTTTACTTTTAGTGTCAAGACGTGCTTTTATGAACATGACACTAAAACTGTGCAACAATATAGCCGAAAATTGGTTGAAACCAAAAAATCAAAAATTAGCTAAAGGTACTTAGGATATCTCAGCTCAGGCTTATAATTAGTATAAATAAATGTGTTCGCGTTGGCACAATTGTCCTAGCTAAGTAGCCTTTTACGAAGGCGGTAGTGAAGAATTGTATAAAAATAAAATAAAATAAATCAAAATTATACAAAATCAACATTTTGGTTTTTTGCCAGTCCGTTCATCAGTTTTTGCAACTTTTAAATTTTAAATAACTTTTATATACAAGACGCTTGTGTGAGACGTTTGATAATAGATGTTCTAATATGCGGGAATATACACCCGTCTTACAATTATTTTTTTATGTTGCCTGTATTTTAAACAGGGCTTTTTTGTATGTTGCCTGTTTTTTAAATACAGGACTTTTTAATTTTGGCCGAGCTCTTCATCCGGCTCGAAGGACCAAAATGTTTAAAAAACTCAAAAAAGATTATTTATTCCTTACCTCTGGTGGGGGGAAATAAAATGACCTTCATTGAGTGAGAAATATTTCATTCTGATTTTATTTGGTATTTTTCTTTGCTTATATTTAATTTTTAAAACTATCTTATCTAATTAAATATATGTATGTGTATGTATGTTACAGCCCACCACATGGGGTTGTTTTCAACCATACAATGCCATACATGTGTGCGTGTGTGGTCATATAATTTATGTTGTATGGTTTGGGCTGTTTTCAAGTGCACAAGTGCATTTGTAATCAATTGCCCAAACCTAAGTAAATATGTTTATATAACATATCTTGAGTGCATGCGTATTACATTTAAATGCATACGTGCCTCATGTATGTATGTACATATGTATATGTGCTGCATATATATGCATGTATATTTGTGGGTTTATTTATGTATGTATGTATTAATATATAAATAGATATTTATATTTAGTATAATTTCGGCTTTGCATATAAATAAGTATGTTCAATGATATTTGAACAACGTTCTCTTCCATTTCTCCTGATTATTGCACGTCATTAGCTTTAGCGCCTTTCCATCAGTGCATGTTCTTCATATAACTTTACTGTCTTTTATAACCGAAAATTCCTCATACTCATATTTTAAGTACTCCAACGTTACTCACTAAGTAGCCACAAAGCGACTTCCAAAGCCAATTATTATCATTTTTTCTAACTGTGAATGATATAATTTTGCCTCTAGCTGATGGTCTTAGTCGCTGAAGCTGATACTTTTTGTACTGTTAAGATTTAATTATATTATCCTTTTCATTAAATAATAATACTAATTTTGCCTCTATGTGAGACAACATTCAGTATATTATAGTCTTCAATATGGTAGTGCCTACTACTTTAAATGATTCAACTGACAGTTGAGTGTATTTAGTAAGGCTATAGAACTCTGATGTAAGCAGCAACGACATTCGCCTCACATTTTTCGAAGGCATTTTAGCTATAATATCTTAAAACGCGACTTCTATTTTCTCATATTCAATGGTCGGTATTTTTGTATAGATCAGCCAGGAACTCGACTATATTACTTAGTCGAAGATAGTCAAAGACTAGAATGGCTTAAAATAGTTATTTATGAGACATCGTGATTTCTTTATGCCCTCTAAGGCTCAGTTTCAGTCGTGAAGAATTCCTTTTAAAGCTAAATAAGATGACTAATATTGCTGATGCTTTGAGTAGACTATTTGAATGAAATGTTGACAAAGAGGCGAAACGAACAAACAACCGATATAAATTAAATTAACTGGCATAATCAAATAGGTAGATTAGGAAGTGGTTATATCGCTTTAAAGAAGTTTGGAGGTACATTCACGAATAAAATTCAACTTTTCAACTTTTTGTAATAATTTTAAAAGAAAACAGAGTTCAATCTAAGAGAGCAGCTTCCTGATTCTAGATCACGTCACCACCATCGCGCCCAGCAAGCTTCTGAATTGTTCAGAGTGCTGGACCTAAAGAAAACCAAAGATCACAGTGCAAAACATCAATTATTTTCTATATATCTAAGAGAGCAGGCTAGTGGCGAAAGCTTATATTTGGTAAATATTGGGACAATTATAAATTTTTTGTAAAACCATCTTAGTATAGTTGAAATTGTATGTGTCTTTAACGTTGTTATGACTCTATTGAAAAAAAGGTTTGATGCAACTCTCTTACATATATAACTTTGGGTTTATTTTACTCCGTTAACCTATTAAGTGGCTGAACCACTGCAGTATATTTGAAGCTGAGGTCTTTGCTATTGCGAATGCCGGGAAGCTGACCTTTAATGCACCTACAAGCAAATCCAGAGTCAACATCTATGTAGTCAGCCAAGCAGCAATCAAGGCAGTAACCTCGTATCGCATATCGGCCAGTAGTGTCTTGGAAAGCAGGCAGTAGTAGTAAATGTTGCCACTTCTACTAGGTGCCAGGCCTCAAAGGCATCGAGGACAGTGAAATAGGGGACAAGATTACGAAGAATGGTGTACGGCAAACACCCGACAATGTGATCAACATTGGGAAACCCATGCATTTTCTATACTACAATCTCGACAGAAACATGTTAAAGAAAATAAAAACCCGATAGAATGAGCTAGCTGGGTGAAAGACTGTAAAAGTAAAGTGCAAAACAGTAGATCGGAAGTACATAAAATGCGTAAAGGCGCTCGATTGAAGATACTGTAGGAACATGATCGGAATACTAACTGGTCACTGGTCACTAACAGGTCACTGGTCTGGTGACGACACACGCCCGCAGGATGGGGCTGACAGATCGAGAAGACTGCAGGAATGTCTAGAGCAGGGCACCTAACCTAGCAAGCTCCGTTAACAAAGGCGAGCTTAAGTTATTTTTTTAATTTATGTAAAACATATTTTAGTATAAATGGTAGTATAGGGTGCTGCTTGTGGAGGTGAAGAATCCCTTAAAGGATCATCGAGTTATTAGTTGTCAAACCAAGCTTTAACCTCAAGCTAATAGTAACTTTTGATAAATTATTAAGCGAAGACTTCAAAAACCACCCTTTAAGCATATAAAGCATTTTTTTAACTAATCAAGAAAATTTTTAATTTTTAGCATTTATGTATATGTACATACTTCTGTTTGTAGGTATGCTGTGTTATTAGCGCTTCGCCAACTTCTTGTAGCCGCCTGCAACTGCTTTGCGCTTAGAAACTTAACGCACACACAATACAAAATATACACAAACGTATACACACATTTACAAATTGCATTACATTTATGACTGACCCGCATCGTTTCGCACACAACTCAACAACCCAAGAAAACAGCAACAACCATAACTAACAACTTTGCTGTGTGTGTGTATGTGCCTTAGCTTTGCCGTCTGTCCGCTCATTACTTATAAATGAACAAAGTTTTAAATTGTTTTGCAGAAACAAATTTATTATCAGTTTAAATGAATTTTTGAGTAAGTTCGCACTGTTGTGAGCGTTCGGCGCTGGACGCGCAAGTGTGGCTCAAGCAAAGTAGAGCAAGAAGCGGAACTATAATGGAAAGCCAACTGAATTGTTTGCAGTAAATGTACAATGGGTGAATGAATGGATGGATGAATGAATGAATGTACACAAGTTACTCGCATAACAATAATGCCTACGACGGGTATGTTGGACACTGTGGGTCCACCGAAAGCATTGTAAGCCGGCGAATTGGCTGGACGATCATACAAAGCAGTGAAGAAAGCGAGTTGTGTATGTGTGGTGGTGGTGGTGGTAGTTACAGTTAGCTTTGGAAATTGCACGCTTACAATTTATTTTATGAAGGTCCTTTTGCGTATTTTGCGCCTTTTCTTATTGTGCCTTTTGTGCCAATTTTGCGGACTTCAAAGTGCGAATGTAATAATTAAAAGCCATCAGTTGTTGTAGCAATTTGTGCCTAGAGCTTTAAATTCGACGATGAGACCTTTATGAGTTGATGTCTTCGTATAAATACGTATTTATGGCAAAGTGAGAAAGAAGTAGAGTTGTTGAAGGGTGGCTGGTTAAATGCGTTCGTTTACAATATTTTGTGGTTGCAGCAACAATAAAGACAGCTGTGTGAAAATTTAGAGCATTAAATACGGTAATAATTTGCAAATCAGAGGGTGTGGGTTTATAGTTAAAGTAAACAGTAATAAGACAAATACATTTTGATTAGAGCTGCCCTCTACTTATGACAATTTATTGAATTTATTAAGATGATAGCAATTCTGTCTCAAATCGTTGTTTTTTGCAGTTAGGGAACTTCTTATTCGGCCACAGAAGTGTAAATATTTGAAAGAAAGTTCAGGGAGAGGTTATCATTCGGATACAGAAGGTTGCTTCGATGCATACATTACAAACAGACAAAAAGTATGGCGAAAATCGTGGTCGTCGCTCCGAGCGCTGGAACATCTCGGGCAAACTATCGCTATTGTGGAGGAATCAGTATTATTTGAAATTATTTTATTAGCTCGAGCCGTTAAATAAAACAGTTGAAATATGTGAGAAATCATACTAGACTATGAAAAATGTTCCTAATACGTAAATCATATTGGCATGAGAATTAGTTGGATCTCCACTGGCATCTTGTGTTGCAGCATTGGACTAATGGATCTCGCTTGCGCTTAGCAGGTATTGATCACGATCAGCTCCTATTCGATTGTGACAGCTTTTTGTGAACATCAGTAAGATATCAGAGGATCTCAACATTTCTCATAGAGAGCTCATATTTCAATTAAAGTTTTGGTTAATATTTCAATTAAAGTTTTGGTTAATGTTTCAGTTAATGTTTCAGTTAATGTTTGGGTTAATATTGATTTCGCTTGCGCTTAGCATGTATTGGTCGACGACCCGCGCGGTTGCGATAGCTTTTTGGTCTATCATAGAATGCAGGAGACCTACAGAACTACTTGAACTTAGCAAAGCTGGACATGATCTAACATACATTCAGGCTGTAAGAATAAAAAGTTTGTAGGAAGCTAGTTGTGAAAGGTCTATGGAAAAATGTGAGGTGGAAACAGGCAGGCACTTTTTTTCCAATGCCCAGCCTTTGCAAGGCCGAGGTTGAAACATTCGGGCGGTCTTACTTTCGTCGATACAGGAAACATTACCTGTCTCAACATATTTGTGCTAGGTTCGAAGCGCCTTCTCGGCTTTTGAGGGTCTTATGATTATATAGAAGTCTTAGATACCACAATGGATCGGCGTTAAAAGCTGACCAAATGAGAACCCTGTTAGAAACAACTAAGAGGTTGTTTCTAACCTAACCTTATAAGCCAACTTCTATTGAACTATCTAGAATTAATATATTGGAGACCAAATACCTTTTTCACTTCCTCAGTTCGTTTCCTTTTGAAGTGTCTCAAAACATAGGTGTATAGTCAAACATTTTATCCCATATTACCAGAGAGGGTGTTACCAAGTTCAAGCTAATTAACTTTTGATTAAATATTCTTTGGCGGTCTTCTTTCATCTATGAAATCTACACTAAACAAAAACCATCTATTGATGCCTTTTAGGTCAGTAGAACATCATGTACTTTTATGTGTTTCTGTTCGTAATATTAATCCATAATTTTTAAACCTTCTGTTAATTAACTGTCAATGAAAAAACGGATATTTTTCATTAAATTCTTCCTTTTAAAAGAGCAGTTCCCGCTTCACTCGTTCTAAAATACGTATTTATTTGTGTGTATTGAAATTCTTAATGGCTTTTTGGACCGGCAGCTTATGTTTGTGTAAACCAGCCGGCGAACCTTTTGGAAATAATTATATAAATTAAAAGCGAGAAGAGAGTTCTCACTCAATCTATTCGCTTCGATTCGATCTAGCTCCATCAAGTCATTTACTCTTAATATATTAGAAAATGTATGTCTCTTGGTCAAATATTTACCGAAAGGACTACTAGATAGTTGAGGAAAGAGCGACAGCTAAGAAGGATTTGAACCTATGTCGTCCTGATTTAGTATGATAAATTTGACATGTATCACTAAATGTGACAAAAAAAATTTCACAGGTATTAGCTTAAAAAAATATGCAATTTTTCCTCGATATCTCCAAAGTGAAGATTAAATCGATGAGGTATATATTTTTCAGATAAAATCTTTATACAGTTTTAGTTCAATATAATCACATTATATGTATGTCAGATAACGGCAAATAATATCATATATTTTTATGTATTTCCTAGTACAATTTCTGCCCGTCCTGAATGAAGGCATTTTTGGAATGCTGTCAGTTAAGGGGCTATACCAGTGTGACACTTTCGAAAAATCGATTTTTTTTTTGCTTTTTCGATAGTTTATATTTTTAAAAATATCCTGTGACATTGTGGCAAGGTCGTATTTTGAATGGCAGCGTTCTAAAGAGCGGCCGCTCGTAGGTATATTTCGGATAGTTGAAACTTTAAGCTCGTTTTTTCTTGAAACGACATTTTTCAAAACTGCTGGCATCAGAACTCAGCGAGAAATTTACCTATCGGCTTTAAATTGAAACTGGGTATTTTTGAATATATTTACTATACAATGATCTTCGATATTTCTGATTGGTTAAAAATTGTCAATTTGGCATTAAAAAACGACCACTTGTTTACCTCAAAAACGGCATTTTTTCAAAACCACGCCATTTTGTTAGTTTGATATTTTTCAAAAATCGTAAGTCATTGTATAGAAAATTCCTTCATCTTTAAAAGTCTTTTTGAATTTTTCTGTTTGAGTTACTCATATCAGCAGTTGGGGAACTTTTTTTTTTTGGCACCTCCGAAGACAGCACAGAACTCCGTTATTTTTCAACATTTTTGTAAACAAAAAATAGTAGTAAAATATAGCTAAAAATAAACTTTATTATGTTCAAAGGACTTGAAACTTTCGATCGAGTATTTTTTTTTTTAATTTACGTAAGTCCCTTATTTTACATGGGTTACACTGGTACAGCCCCTTAATGGCCATAATTGTTATTTCTAATACATCTTGCCTAGTCCGGCAATCGTATTCCCAGTCCTCGCCTTCATATATGAGTCAAAATTATAAAATCGTGGTATCGTTCTGAAAAAGACAGTCTCGAATAAACGCGTTTAAACATTCAGTTCCGGCTGGATGCCGAGTCAAAAAAAACTTCTAGTATATCTCCGAAAGTAATTTAAATTTGGAAAAATGATCTTGTTGACATACTCTTGAATAGTTAAACTTTGAAAATGAAGAAAAAATTATTTTTGATTTTATTTCTAGATTAAAATGCATGCTTAATTTTTATTATTGAAACAAATTAATAAACGCTTCTTCTCCATTTCTTTTCAGATCTCTATCATTCAACGTTGCGGTAAGTGTTATTTAATACTTCAACATATATATAATTCTATCTTAAAATTTAAAAATATAAAACTGAGCTTGTTTTCTAACAAAACAAATCTTTGCCAAGCATTCTTTAAGGCGCAAGTGCCCGTTTTAAGCCTGTGTTTGTCTGCTTGCACCTTTCGCTGTGTTTACTTTCATACACTTTTATTACAAACAATTTTCACAGCAAATATTTAATTTGCCACACTGAGTATACAAATAAAAAGATTTGCCTACATTTAGGCGTTCAAGCAAACTGCGTGTGAGTAGCCCGACTGCTTCTACGTTTTTATGACACATATTCTTTTGTGCTTTCGACACACTTTTGTTGGCAGATAATTGTTTACACACGCAAATGTTGCGCAGTTGAAGAGCTGAGTTCAGTTTGAGCGCTGTCTGATTAGGGTTGCCATGTTGTCACTAAATGTGTGTTAAAATGCTGATGAGATTGTAATCTCTTACACTGAAGTGTGGAAATGATTGTTATTTTTTATTACTGAGAGGTCATAATATTTTTTTTCGTTTAATTTAACGCATATTGTCATTTTAGAAAAGAGCGTGCGCGCCTAAAAGTAGGTTTTTAGGACAAGAACAATGTGCGAGAAAGGGCGCAAAAGTTATGCAAATATTAAGTGCAATTACCTAGAAGTAAGCAAGTGGCAGTAAAGAAGTAAGGCAAAAGATGCAACAATGCTTTATTTCATAACTGTATGTGTGGTTGGTGTGTGTGCAAAGGAACTTTGGTAAGCTTTTTATGGTTTGCTTGCTTAAAGGCAAATATCGCAAGGATATGCGTGGCACAACAATAACGGAGACAACAATTACGGCTGATGCTGTGTCAACGTTGTGAACTCACGTACACACACACACACACAAACACATACACGCATTATAAAAAGTTTCAAGCTGCATAGTCGCACATAAATGATTATTTTTCTGTGCTTTCATTTACCTTTTCCTCTTCCTACGTGGAGTGGGTCTCACACACATACCCACTCACACCCACACATATACATATGTGGCATATATATGCATGTGTCTGCTTGGCTTGTCTCTTTACTCAAATGAAAGTGGCATTTGTATGAAAAAGCGCACAAAAGCGTAGCTGCCATGAAAAGCACATCAGGCCAAGGCAGCCAGCTTCTTTGCTTGCCATCACACATACACACACCACACACAGTCGTGCGCATATGAACAAATTGATATAGAAATACAAATGTACGCCCTCAAGTTGCAAAAGTTTATGTGACTGTTTATTGTTGTTGCATGCTTCAGTTTGTGGCAAGCATGTAATTTACTGACAAAAGCATAGGAGAGCAAGATGAATGTGCATGCATTTTGCGCTGAAAGCTGGGTCAAGGAACGCTGTGAAAGGTGCACACGTGTGGATATATATTTATATGGGTCTGCCACACACATATGTTTATGTTTCCATATTTGAAAGATTTTAAAATTCTTCAAATATTTTTATCAAACTTGGCCTTAAACGTCATCCAAGGAAGTTAATTATAATCTTAACTACTTACTGGCCAAAAATATATATATATAAGAAGGGCTTTCAATGAGAGAATCTGGCGAAAAAATCTCTGAAGAATAAGAGCATATCTGACTTCATCCATCTAAGTATGTGTGTATAGGTACGCATTTAATATCAACATAATTCCAAATTGCGACACCACTGATTAAAAAAATCCAAAACAATTCAGGAGCTCATGGAGCAAAGGTTGGTGAAAGGATGGATGGTGACAAAAAAGCAAGCGGTTATTGTAAATAAAACGCAAAATATTTGATTATTCATCATATATATATATATTGTCGCCTTCAAAGTAATCACCACTAGATATAATACATTTATGCCAACGATTTTTCCAGTCCTGGAAACACTTTTATAACAATTTTTTTGGATGGCCCTCAGCTTCTTCAGCTACAATTATTGTATCTCTTTAATCGACTGAAAACAGCTTCCAGGAAGTGTCAATTTCAGTTTAGGGAACAACAAAAAATCACTTAGAGCCACATCTGATGAATGCGGTAGTGATCGATGGTATTCACTGTTATTTTGGCTTTAAATTCGGTCATAATGTGGCTCGATGCAATGGTGAATTATAATCCTGTAAAATCCATTAAATGTTCTTTCACTATTCCTGCCGTTTATTCCCTACATTTCGATAATTGTTGACTTGTTTGAATATAAAATTCATAAACCATCAGGCGTGTCCAAGAAAACTTTTTTACGGTACTCTTTTTGGAAAAAAAATCAGCTTTATCGGGACGAGTCGAGCAACAACGCTTTACATACCCAAAATCATTCGAACGAACTCACGAAAGATGTCTCTCTGTGCTCTTTTGCCATCTCACTAACACTTGAATGAAGATTTTTAAGCACCATACCTTTGACTGGTTTCATATTTTCATCATTTGAAGAGGTCGAAGGAGTCAACGATCTCTTCACCATCTTTGAAGGCTTTTGTACCACTCGCAGGCTTGTGTTTTTGATAAAGCCGAATCACCTTAAAAACCGAAGCCGAATTTTAATACATAAGGTGGAACAACTCAAAGGCAATATTCGTGGCAAATGTTATCCTGATATATATTATTAATTGATTATTGATTTGTACACTGGAAAATGAAAGCTTCAAATGGAAATTGAAATTGTGTTATATGGAAAATAAGCGTGGCTATAGTTTGATGTCGCCCATATTCATACCGAACATAAAAATGCCCAATGTCTAGTTTTGACCTTGGTTCCCTTGAAGGCTTCTCATACCATCTCGGAGATAAAATTCAATGTCAATGTAGTTTGTTATTAACTTATTGAGCTTTTAGTAGTTTTTAACGATACCGTTATCCGATTTCAACCATTTTCACACTGTCGGTAGTGAGCAGGGTTATTATCCGATTTCAACCATTTTCATCACTGTCGGTAGGAACCGATAATGTTAATCGATTATTCACGAAAAGGGAATTTTTAATCGGTTAATATTATATAATTATCATTATGCAAGCGGCTATAAACCGGATATACGAATAATCGATTTTCAAAATATACATATTTTTTGTATGTATAACGAAATTATTCTTCCGTTCCATCTCTTCACGCTCTAAATCTTAACAGGACTTATTATTTTTTTTCCTCTATGGAGGAATTAGTACATAGCAAGTGTGCTTTACACGTGTATCCCCATTTTACCTTTATTATTTCATAATATCCAGCCTTACATCAGAAGTAAGAAAATGTCCCAAATGTCTTATGAAGATTGCCGAAATTCATTAATCATTTCGGTTGCTGTGAAAAAGGCGGTAATTTCGCTAAACAGAAATGTATGTAAATATGTAAGCAAGATAAATATGACTTGAAGGGATTTTTTGTGCAGTTGAAACTGCCTAACGACGCTTGAAAACGTGATACCTTTTTTACAAAAAGCTAAATTGAGAGTTTACTTAGAGTATGGATTACTCCTTATATCTTTTAATCATATTTAAATAGCTTGAATTTTAATTCTGGGCCTCCTTGCTTGCTTACTCACCTCCAAAATCATTGATTATGCTGCTAAAATTTGCTAACTATCCAAATACACGCACACACATGCACATACACACGCATACAGGCGCACATTAATTTTGATTTTAACATAAACCGCATCGGAATTCTAGGCATGATAGCAAGCTGTTGGTATTTTAATGAAAATTAACAGTATCAAGTCGCTCACTGGCAATAGCTGTGGCTGACAGCAACTGAGTGGCTACACAGTTACATACATATACATACATATATGCGCTTCCCCGCAAGGAAGCATAATCTTGCCGAAATGCCGAATTGCAGCCCGAACACGTGCAAAACAATGTAAATTAACATCATCACCTTCACAAGCAGCCGCGCAATCATAATCACCAACTTCACCAGCAGCATCATCATCATCATCAACATGACTAGCGCTCGTCATCATTAACAGCATCAACTGCATAGTTGTGCTCGTTTACACGCTCGTATTACTACTACAATCGCCTGCAATAAATCGCAAATGAATGCATGCCACAATACCCTCTCGCTCTCCCACACACCCCAACTACGCGTATATAGCTCTGTCTCCCACATGTATGCGGCTGATTGTAGTAGTAGTGTCGAGGTCAGTAGCCTTGCAATGCGTGCCGAACTGTCAAACACAGACGACGCGGCATCGTGTGCACAGCAAGTCGTTGCGCTCGTGTCGCATGTGACTTGTTCGAAAAGTCGGGCAAATGTTGCCTTCGGCTGGCCAAGTCACCCCCGTAACTCAGCCCCTGGCTGCGTTCGTAGTTTGGGTCATTGGGTGAGTAGGCGTGTGTAGAACGTGTAATGATGCTTATTTAATTGCCAACTCGAGCGTGTAAAGTGAGTGAGCGTAAATTTTGTTGCAGTCACTCGTGAGCGCGCTTGTGTGTAGTTCGGTTGAGTAAAAGCTCTCTGGATGAGCTGCTCAAATATGCAAAAGGTGGCTAATTAAAATTATGACAGCACACGTGTCACAAATGAGTTTCAGCGGCGGCTGCAGGGAGAAGTGAGCTTGTAAGGGTTGATTAAATGTGGTATAATGATGATGAGATTATCAAAAGTTGGGTTGTTCAATATTTTTTTTTTTTTTGGGGATTTCCGGTTGAACTATAAATATTATAGTAAGCTTCATACTTTTTGCCAATTTTTCGAAGATTTCCAAAAGGAGGAAAGTGAGTGTAGGGAAATGCTGTTCATACATATATCCAACAACAACGATGACAAATTTAACATCAATACAGTGTTTTAAAATATTCTCAAGCTTTTTGCCTGTATAATTCTAAATTCCTTAACAGCAGCTGAAGACAGTTCCAGTTTGACATTCCGCTTGAATAGATCGATAGCCCTTATACTGATTATTCTCGCATAGTGTTAGCAGCTTTAAGTTTTTATGATTCTAAACTTTTTTTCAAATGAAGTTTTCTAAGATCTCAGAGCATTTTCTCAAATTCCTGTAATTGGTTCAGCAGCTGAAACGATCTTTTAGTTTTTAATGGCAACTCTATTTTCGTCTGGCTAGCATTTCGAGGTTATAATCAGTTGTTGAGGCATTCCTTCCTAATAAATTGAAGTACATTTTTTTATTAAATTACTGTTATTTCCACCATTTTTAATACCTACCGCTTCTATAATTAAAAATTCAAGCAAAAAAATATTTAGTCTTGATATTCCAATACGAAATGTTAGGTTTGGTTAGCTTAATCGCGCTTATACCAGTCTTTATTCTTTGCGATAACAGATTGAATTCAGTGACTAGGTCCATGAGGAGTAGCCATCCTTTAAGATGCCTGCGCCTGACGCAAATTTTAACAGACTCTGCGGCCTCACTATCGATAACACCTTCAGTGTATCATGCCATGGGGACCCCAGATGCTTACAGCGTAGTCTTTCAAATGCGGGACAAGCGCACAAGAGATGTTCCATTGTTTCCCCGGTGCCTTGCTCTAGTCATTTCCGGCAGCCGTCTCGATTTGTCAGCCTTCCAATACGAAAATATTTGGATTCAACATTTCTGCAACGCTTTAAAGAGCACACCTAGTATGAGAATAAAAACTAAACCGATTTTACGGACTTTAAAACTAATAACTCGGTTGCTCTACTAGCCCTAAGCAAGAATCGCCTAACCCAAGTTGCAGAGATCCCGGTCCCTGCACGGTGTATATCAAGGCAGCGAGGTAAACAATTTTATTAATCGTAATGCAAAATATACGACTGGCAAGACTTCCGTTCTAGAGACAGTTCCTTATAAGTGACCAAGCTTAAAAAACTAGGCAGGATTGAAATTCACAACTTTATAGATTTATGGCTTAAGACTTAGTTTGGGTCATTGGGCATTTTCTCTAAATGAGGGTTTAAAGGACACAACCTGAGTGCCAACTTCAAAGGTATACTTCTTTTAAAATAAAACTGTAAAATTTTTTAATAAAAATGTTAAGTATTTTTCGTGTTGCTTGCGATCTCCAACAGTTCTAACAAAAATGTCCGCTACTTCTGCTGTGATTCCGGCCTTCTCCGTGAATGAAACCTAAACAGAATTCTCTGATGGAAGATATTGTCCGTATTGTCGAAAAAAATCAAAAAAGACAAACGATTTTTGAATATAATATTTGAAGTAAAATATCAAAATCGTGTAAATATAAACTGATAGAGTTGATTAAACCAAGCGGCTATATTTCATAAGACTGCAACACAAAAACTATTTGAGAATAGTATGTTATTTTTAAAGATATAAGCTATCGAAAAAGGGACAAACAACGATTTTTGTAATTTAATACTTTAACTATAATACCAGAATCATTTAAATATCTCAGTCTAGTTGCCCGAAATTACGAAATTCATTTTTAGAACTTTTCTTATGACAGAAAAGTGTCTATATCTATAAAAAAAAGTTCATTTACTGTCATCAAAAATAATTAAAAAATTATTGCCTCAATTTTCCACTAAAATATTTATTTATTTCCATAAACGAAACCAAAAACAAAAAAGCCGCTCCAAAAAGTTACTGCCACATTAAGAAACAACCTGGCAATCACTTACACCGCATTACAATGCAGTCACACCTGCAAATATACAACCTTCATGTCCCCACCCCACTAGGCATAGCTTCAAATTGGACACTCACTAATTTACTCAGAGGCTGATGCACTCACTCGTTCCTTAACTTACTCCATTTCACGTGCGCTCACTCATTCACTTGACTCTGCATTTCTCCAGCTTCAAAATGGATGAACTTGAGTCACAGCATCCCCTACGCTGGCAGCAACTATAATATAGTTTTGTTACCCACACTTCCGCTGAGCCAGCACTCAGCATGATAGATGCTTTCGCGCTCTCATCTGTTCTCAAACACAGTAAGTGCGCTGCTCTTTTCAGCACACTTCCGGCGCGACAGTGTCGCTTCCTTGTTGCTTCGCGTTTATGTGCGCTCTCCAACTCGTTTGCTGGCTGCTGGCGTTTTTATTGTTGTCTTGCTGACTTTTCTTGCCACACTCTCGCGGGAGTTCATCATCAATGCGCCAGCCGTCGAGCATCACAGCATCATTGCCGATTCGTTGAGATTCATTCAGTTACAGAATTCGTTCGTGTGAGGTTGGTGCAAGCGGAAGAAATAGTTTTGCAAGTTGTAGAAAAATAGTAAAATTGTTTGAGAAAAAGCTGTTGTGGGAAGCTAGTAGTGAAGTTGTAAAACCGACTATGATTTTTTGTTGTGTGGCTAGCAAAGCGCCGATGTTGTTGCGTGGTGTAGAGTTGTGTTGTTGGCTGTCTAGTTGGCGATTTTCTACGTTTGCTTTGCATCGTGACTTTGCGTGTGAACTTTAAAGTGATAAATAATGGAAATATGGCAAACAAAAATAGACTTTGAGTATGAAAAAAATGTTTATAAACATTTTGTGCTAAGAAAGGAGGCGCTAAGCGTTGGGAGCGGCGGAGTAGCGGCTGGACACTCGAAATTGGTAAATTAAATTTTATTGAAGGCGGTTGACTTAAAGGCAAGGCGTCGGCTTTTTTATGAATTTTTGTATAGTTTTTGCATTGAAGTGGCAGTTTTAGAGGCAAATATTAAACTAACGGTTCTGTATGATGACTTTAAAAGCATTTTGAGCCCTTATACATTTTGTGAAAATATCCAATTTTTAATTTCTATTACATATTTTTCTTAAATTCTTAAAAAAAAAATTTAAAAATATCTCAAAAAAAATATTTTTGAAAATTTGCAAAAATTTCGAAAATCTTAAAATTTTTTTTTTAATATTTTTTGTCACTGTTTTGAAACAATTTTTTTTTTTTTAATTTTTTTTTTTGAATTTTCCAATTTTTATATATATGTACATACATATGTATATGTATATATTTTTTTATAACTATCTACAATTTTTTGACTCAAAAGTGGGCTATGTAAGTGATATTGGTTTGTAAAAAAATTTTATAAATATTTTCTGTGCTATGGGACCCCAACAGCTGGATCATTGCCACTAGCGGCAAGCAAGTCAACAATTGCTTAGATATTTGGGACGGGTAAAATTAAAAATTTCAACAGTTATTCGTACACAACAACAAGTGCTAAGCACTTCCGCCACATATTTACATACATACATACATATCTATGTTACATTCAAGTATGCCACGCTGTTGCTGCAGTTGTAAGCACTTACATATGTGTGAGTGGGAGCAACTAAGCGCACATAAATAACGGTTTTTTAAATTCTGCACGCATTTTGCTGCTGAAGTATATGCACATTAAATTTACAGTGATAAATTTGTTTAATATATGTATATGTATTTACACACAAGCACATAACATATAAGGTATAAGGTAAAAAACAACAACTTGCAACACACTGCCGCATATAAAAGCAAATATATAAATATAACAACAAATTTGCAAACCTGCATGCTTACGTTTGGCATACTTTGAATCTTACACATACACATATACACACGCTCACACACAGCTGTCGAATGTGTCGAACGACATGTGAATCCACGCCGCACCGCTGCCTGCCGCACACCGTGGGTTGCCGCCACTTTGCCACTTACGCGCCTACATCAGCAGTACTCATCAACGCCTGCCGCCACCTGCAGCGCATCCCGCGGCAGCACAGTGCCGATGTGGGCGCACTACTTGGAGGGGCTCCAGCCGGTTACAGCAGCAGCTGCCGCCACCAGGCACTTTGTTGAAAATCAGCCGCACAATTGCGGTAATTCGCTGTTCATATTATTACGGCCGACGCGGCGAATGTATATGCCTGCTGTTGTTGTAGCTATTGCTGTTGTAAGCAATAAAAAAGCTCATTTAGCGCGCGCACGAACGCACGCACACAACTCGTCGTAGCAATGTATGTGTGCGTGTGTGTCTGTTCCGTTAATGATGCTGCCGCTAGTTGCCCACACTCACAGCCCAGCTGTCCGTCCGTCCGTTCGTGCATGCGTCCGTCCACCCATACGCACGCCAAGCCACCAGCCAGCCAGCCAGCATGACTATCTGACTGCTCGGCTCTGAGCACTCTCGCACTGTCTGCCTGGTCGCGCCTGTTTGCGCTGAGTTTAGTGGCTGCTGACTGCCAGAACTGTCAGTTGCTAGTTGCTAGCTGGAGCTGCCTGCCAATGACTTGCATTAAAATCGCGTTGAATAGATGTGCCATTTACAAGTGAGGCGGCTGTTTAACCGCCCTCATGCTCCGTGTGCTTCGCTCTCTTGTTGCTTGCGCGTTGCGCGGCAGGAAGCTGTTACGGAAATTGGAAATGTATACGGGACCACACACAACTACACGTACATACACACACCCACATATTAGCCGCCACGTCTGCCAACTGCTGACTTTTTTACGCCGTATACTTCCTATTTTATACGTCGCGCCATCATGGACCAACTCCCCTCCTCATGTGGGGGTGTGTGTGCGCCGCCCTCGTTGCTGCCACAGAGTAGCGGCGGGATTATGTCGTTGGCGTGCACATTTGACAAGTAAGGCAAACGTAAAAGTAAATAAATGATTTTAACGATTCACAAACACCCACGCACGCACGCTCACATACATATTCACACTCCCAATCACACCTAATTTAGTTAGTTGGCAGTTTTTGCACTTCCTTAATTTATGTTCATTTCATTTAACGCCGCCGCTTATAATGTTGAACTAATTTCTCGCATTACTTGTGGCATTACATTTGATTAGAAAGATTCAAATCTGTGTTTGATGATCAACCAGAGTGGATTTTTCATTTTCTTTTTTTTTCTGTTGATATGTGGCAGTGTGCGGATTTAGTGGCATGAAAAATGTGCTTGGCAATTATGTAACAATTTTTGTTTTGCTGTAAATCTCCTGATGGATGAAGATATTTACTAGATTTTGTTGGTGTAAAATTTGTTGCATTTTTTTGAATTCTAAATACAACTTTTTTCGGTTATTCATAGCCTATATTTTGTTCTATAGGCAAAATTAAAAAAAAAATAATAACTTGCATCAAAAACCGTAATCAAGTAAACTTCAAAAAACTTTGAAAACACTATTCTTATTATACTTTTATATATAATATTGTATAAAATCTTACAGATTGAAAAAGATAACAAGTAGATTTTTTAAAATTTTCTTAGCAATCATGTGTATAAATCAAAGATCTATAGAAGAAAACTAGGGAAATGCTAGCCAAAACCAATATTTTGAACCAAAGCTGACTATACCGGAAACTAATTTTACCTGAATAATTCCACCAGACTCGTTTTTGATAAAATCAATAAAGATTAAAGATTATTTCAATTATTTATATAAGCTTTTGTAGTGAAGCCTATTACACTAAATCAATTATCCAGTAAATTTAAGCCTTGATGAGGTCATTGAATATATGTATAATAATATAACCAATACTTGAAATAAAAACAAGTGTCAACAAATTTCTAATGAATTTTTACAAGTACATGATATAAGTAATGAATTAAAATAATAATTTTGAATTGAAAAGGTATTAGGTATTATATCCACTATCAAATTTCAAAAAATCGATTTTTCCTTGACATGCATATTCGCATATAACAAAGGTACAAATAGTTAAGAATATTCTCTGAAAATTGGAAGCTGATCTGGCAAAAGCTTCAGGGAAATGTTTGCATTTAAAGTGTAAATTGTAAATAAAACGCAAAATATTTAATTATTCATCAATATTTGCTTTGTCGCTCTCAAAGTATGATGTAATATCTTTGTGCGAACGATTTTTCCAGTCCTCGAAACACTTTTTATGAGCACTTTGATGATGGCCTTCAGCTCATTCAGCGAATTTTGTTTTATCTCTTCGATTGACTGAAAACGGATACCACGCAGCGGCAATTTCAGTTTGAAGAACAAGAATAAATGACTTGAAACCAAATGTGATGATTGACTAATGGTATTCATTGCGTTTTGGGCTTTAAATTCTGTCACAATCGTTGCACGATGCGATGGTGCATTATCATCATGTAAAATCCTTGAATTGTTCTTCCACAATTCCGGCCGTTTACGACGGATGTTCTCACGCAAACGCCTCAATATGGTCGAATAGATATCCTTGTTGACCATCTGCCACTCCGGAACAAATTCACGGTACTTCAAAATACGAATACCAAAAAAAAAAAAAACAATGCGCATCACCTTAATTTTTGAGCGGCTTTGGCGTGGTTTTTATGGTTTCGGCTCTTTTTTTTCCTTCATTCCGTCGATTGTTGACTTGTTTGCATGTCAAACTCATAAACTCATGTCTCGTCGGCAGTTGTAATGCTTTCCATGAATGTGAAATCAGAATTCGCACGATCAAGCATGTCCAAGGAGACCTGTCCAAGGTACTCTCTTTGAAAAAAATGAGCTTTATCGGAACGAGTCGAACAGGAACGCATTTCATTCCCAAAATATCAACCATAATCACTCGAACGAACTCGCGAAAGGTTTTGAGCTCTGTTGCCATATCTCTATCACTTGCTTGAGCACCACATCCTTCGTTGTTTTGATATTTTCATCAGTTGAAGAGGTCGAAGGTCGTCCAGAACGAAGCATGTCTTCTACCGTCTTTGAGAGCTTTGTACTACTCGTAGGCTTGTTGTTTTGATAAAACTGAATCACCATAGGCCTTTTTCAACATTCGGAACGATTCCGCATACAAACATTTGGTTAGAATTGAAAAATTTGAGACAAATTCTTTGTACGAGATTTTTATCTATTGTAAAATTCGCAACGCACTAGTGTGGTGTACCGACTTAAGCAGCTGCTGTAGACAAACAGATCGTGCTCATAATTGCCATAGTGATTAAGGACAGTCATACCAACTTTGAAAAATACAATTTTTGAAATATCAGTTACCCGTAGAATTGAATAAACATTTTGCTTTTACTTTTTTGTCATAATGTATAATTGAAATTTGGAAAGAATTCTTTTCACTGTCTTTTTATTGAAAATGGTTTGAATTGGATCAATACTGCTCTTAGCCCTTATATAACTGACATATAGTTTTTCAAATTTCCGGGTGACTTTATGTCGCAAACATCGGCCAATATGTGAGCTAGCTTAATAAAATTGAGAGACCGTATTTTTTTTAATAGCTTCTAATTGTTTTGTGCTGAGAATGAATAGTATAATAATGAAAACTTGCCTTAGATCCCATGTATTTTACAAACTTTATGCATTTGAAGATATTTTTCCTGGCTTTAGAGGTTGCAAGTGTATGAAAAGTTCAGTTACGCCCGAAAGTTTTATTCGAACAGATTTCATTCGATTAAGCAAAATAGGCGCAAATTTCTGCAAAAAATACGAAATAAATCATAAATATAATAACCAAATTTTTTGCGAAAAAATAGATTTTTCTATTCAAATCAATTTCAAAATTTTGGCAAAATCAAATAATAACAAGAAAAAACGTTAACTTCGGTTGCACCGAAGCTAAATACCCTTCACAGATGCATTTCTGTTAGTAACTATGTGTTCAGTTTGTATGGAAGCTATATGCTATAGTTATCCGTTCTAAACAAGTTTTTTAGAGATTACATTGTTGCCTTAGAAATTAACATATATCAAATTTCGTGAAAATATCTTGTCAAATGTGAAAGTTGTCCACACAAGAACTTGATTCCGATCGTTCAGTTTGTATGGAAGCTATGTGCTATAGTTAACCGATCTGAACAATTTCTTCGGAGATTACATTGTTCCCTTAGAAACTAACATATACCAAATTTCGTGAATATATCTTGTCAAATGTGAAAGTTGTCCATACAAGAACTTGATTCCGATCGTTCAGTTTGTATGGCAGCTATATGCTATAGTTAACCGATCTGAACAATTTCTGCGGAGATTACATTGTTGTCTCAGAAAATAATATATGTCAAATTTCGTGAATATATCTTGTCAAATGTGAAAGTTTTCCATACAAGAACTTGATTCCGATCATTCAGTTTGTATGGCAGCTATATGTTATAGTGGTCCGATATCGGCCGTTCCGACAAATGAGCAGCTTCTTGAAGAGAAAATGATGTTTGCAAAATTTCAAAACGATATCTGAAAAAGTGAGAGACTAGTTCGTATATATACAGACAGACGGACAGACGGACAGACAGACAGACGGACATGGGTAAATCGACTCAGCTCGACATACTGATCATTTATATATATACTTTATAGGGTCTCCGACGATTCCTTCTGGGTGTTACAAACTTCGTGACAAACTTAATATACCCTGTTCAGGGTATAATTACCAACAAACGTCACTGTTAACTGAGAAAAATATGTTCAAAAGCTGCAAGGTCTCTATAACTTTACGAGACTTCGTAGAGTTGAAAAGAATTATTTTATAAATTAAATTATGACAATACTTTGATGTTAAGTTTTCCAAGAGTTTTCGAGCAAAGATTTTAATAAGCTGTAAATTATAAGAAAGAAATAAATAAATTTCTATATCCTTATAACAAGTTCCATTCAAGAGACCTCGAAACATTGATTTTCACTATAATATAATTAACAAAACAAAAAGTTCTTAATAATAGGAAGAATATTAAGAAGCATCTTAATTTTTGCAAGAAACACACGCTTCTTATGCGACCAACCGACCTAACGACGTTCGCACAATCCAAACCATTGCTGGACGGACTGGTTTAGCGATGAAGTTGTTGTTGCTATAAACACGCAAATCAAATGCCTTGTCATAACTTACTGAATAGAGGACCAAGCAAGCTAGAGATTGACAAATACACAACTAAACTAAGCGAAAAGCACAGGCAATAAAAATGTGGCCGTCAGTAAGTGAAGTGGAGAGAATGGAGGCCGAACACGTGAACAGCAAATCGCTACGGCTTTTAGCGAACGCACACAAAACGACTTATTCGCTATTAATATGTATATATATACATATGTATATATGGTAAATACTAGGGTGTAAGCAAATATGTATGTATGTATTAGTGCATGTGTGTGCTCATATTATTCAATTGCATGACGAGGATTCCACACACAAGAGCAGTCAAGTAGCTCAGCTGGCATTTATATACTATATTTACCTATATATGATAGATATATGTATATTTATTTGTATGTGTGCTTGTCGACGAAGTAACATTCATATTTGGGACCCACAATTTGCACGTACACGCATAAATGTAATAAAATAATCATAAATAAATAATGTTGTACTACGCTGCCATTTGTATATGCAGCAACGTATGTATGCGCATGTGTGTGTGCGCCCACCAGTATGATTGTTTGATTATTTAGTAAGTGCACTGAATGCCGACAAGCAAATTGCAGGCGAATATCTCGGAACGTATCTCTCCAGACAGCCACTTACTTATATGCATACACATACACACATAAATACAAAAATATATACATGTGTGTGTGTTTGAGTGTGTGCAATCGTATGAATATTTGTGCCGCTCACTATGCGAGTATGCAAATACACTTAAGTGCACAGAAATTTATCCCCCCATTTACTACAATGCGCTCACACACACACGCACACTCGTGTGAGTATATTCACTTCACTTCGACTGTCTGCCGACAGTCATTGCTTCAATTTGTTTGGGGGCGTGCAGTTGTAGGGCGTACGCGGCGCGGCGGGCAGCAACTCTCTGTTGTCGGTACAATTGTTAAGCATGCATAAATAAATGAATCTGCTCGTGTGTGCGTATGTGTGTGTGTGATGGCCCCTGTGCTCTGTTACTTGCACACACTCCCACACTAATAGTACACTTTGTGCAGTTGAAAAGATGAAGCAGATGAATAAGATAAACGAAATAAACTAAATTGGAATGAAAGTAAAGAAAGGAAAAATCGTGTATGAGCGGCAAATGTGGTGCAAAAAGCAATGAAATTATGATAAAAGGGTAGGAAAAAAGTAAAAATAAGTATAAAAACAAGAAAATACCTTAACTTCGGTCACATGGTAGCAATAATACCCTTCACAGCTACATTTTTTATAGTACAAAAGTGCAAAAATTATCTTTAGCTTAATTTTGTTGGGTCAGTTTGTATGGCAGCTATATGCTATAATAGTCTGATCTGAAAAATTTCAGCGGAGATTATAGCATTGCTATTGATAATATTCCTTTAAAAATTAGGCGTTAATATCTTGTTAGATAAAAAACTTTTTCTTATAAGAACTTGATTTTTATCGTTCAGTTTCTATGAAAGCTATATGATATAGTTATCCGATCAGCAAAATTTCTTCAGATATTATAGCATTGTTTTAGAAAAGAATATGTGCCAAATTTCGTGAAGATATCTTTTCAAATAAAAAACTTTTTCTTATAAGAACTTGATTTTTATCGTTCGGTTTGTATGGCAGCTATATGATATACTGATCCGATCTAAAAACTTCCTGCAGATATTATAGCATTGTCTTAGAAAATAATATATGCCAAATTTCGAAAAGAAAATCTTCTCAAATAAAAAACCTTTTCTTATAAGAACTAGATTTTCATCGTTCAATTTGTATGACGGCTATATGCTATAATAGATCGATCTAAAAACTTTTCCTGCAGATATTATAGCATTGTCTTAGAAAATAATATATGTTCAAAATTTCAAAAGATCAATATTCTCAAATAAAAAACCTAATAAGAACTAGATTGTTCATCGTATATAGTATGACGGCTATACACATAATAGTCCGATATCGGTATTTCACAACAAATAAGAGGCAGTTTTGAGAGAAAAGAACGTGTACAAAATTTCAGATCAATATCTCAAAAACTAAGGGACTATTCAGTGTATATATAGACAGACGGGCAGTTAAACACAGAGAGGGACATGACTAAATCGAGTCAGCTTGTCACAATCAGTATATACATACATATATATTTTTTAAGGTCTCTGACATTTTTTTATGCATTATTTAGGGTATGAATATATTTGTATATAATATATAGTAGAACTTCATATAAAAGAAGTAAATATGCGCTGAATAACTTGTTTCGCCGAAACCAAGCACGTACATCTGGACTCATAATATTCTATATGCAACTACATACTTATCCTACCAACTTTTATTTAAATATAAATATGTATGAGTAAGTGCACTTTGAAAGCGATTTGCCTTTGTAAAGCGCACCTCTAAGGAGAAAGGTGACAGATATGTAGCTGGAGTAGACTCTTTCTACAACTTAAGGTGTATGTGCCTGCTATATGTTTATATGTATGTATATCGAAAATTAATATTCAATATGTAATATATCAGTAAGTGAGAGAGTGACATTATAACAATTGAATCTGAAAACATTCATCCGCTGATGGCTAAATTACTTCTAGAACTATTGTAATTCCCTCACCGCTTCGGTAGAAAGGAGGTTTTTGAACTATCTTTTAAAATATTTTGAACAGTTATCCATCTATGCAACGATCTTGCACTATCAAGTTACAGCTACAGCTTTTCAAAACGCTTTTTTTTGGCAGAACTCGTTTTTTTATTCAACAAAGTTTCGGGTAATACACTTTTTTAGCAACCCTCCAACTCTTCGATACCATTTTGGTAGTGCGACTTAACTTTTGCTTCAAAATAGGCCTCAGTTTCAGCAATCATCTCTTTATTCTACGAAAAATGTTTCCCAACGAGCATTATTTTGAGATCTGAGTTCAGGAAATAGTAGCTGAGGGCCAGATCTAGAGAACACGGTGGAAGTGAAAACAATTCGAAGCCCAATTCATAGATTTTTGCCATCGTTTTCACTGACTTGTGACACAGGGCATTGTCTTGTTGAAACAGCACTTTCTTTTTCTTCAAAAAACGCCCATTTATTTTTCCACCCATTTTTTTCCTACTCTCTTATCTATTTTATACTTTTGATAAACTTTTACAAGCCACTTTTTAAGACCCATCGAGTAAAATTTACCATAATTTATGGTAATTTAGGCGTAGCATACCTTTTGGAGCCAATGAAACAATTCAGAATTCCAATCAGACTCTATTTGGTTTTAACTTCAAATAGCTTTGAGGATAATTTGGCTCATCCATTTAAATATATTTTATTATTTGTAAAAAAAACTTGTCAGATAAATCAAACTAAACTTTTAATAGCGCTGAAAGAGTTCTTCTTTGGACGAACTGATAATATTTCAAAGTATTTACAGCCGGTCCAGCTGATTCCTATCAACAAAGACTTTTTTCTATACATTTTTTTCTACAAATTTCTATAAAAACGTACATATGTATAAACTTATGTATACATATGTACATATTTAAGAATGTGTGTACTATCTCTACCCTTATTCCGATAGTTCCTTGAATTAACATTACGCCAATATGACCAGCATACTAGTTAGTGTAAGTGCATGGATAGTTAGGCATCAGACATGCAAGTCATCAACAGCCTCCAGCGAACTGCGACGGCAGCAGTAATTGCTGAGAATCAGAGCAATCGGCGCAAATGAGAGGCAGTGGCATCTAAAACATTCGCTTCGAGTGCAGCTGCAGCGTGTCAATTGCGAATGTTGGCTCTGATGACTGTGTGCGGGTGCCACTTTTGCGCTGTCAACCACGTCACCGTTATACTATATACATTTCCATGTCAGTCAGGCAGCGGCGACAGCTTCAGCGCACGCTCACTGCAATGTAATCACAATCAATTTGAGTTTGCCAGCCTTTACGTCTATACGATGACATACTTCTCAGCGCATTTATACTATTCTGGTAGCCCTTGCAGTTGCAGTGCTGGCTTTATTTTATGCCACATTTATGCATTACCACATACAATATTAGTGGTTATGAGGCGTGACAGATCAAATAGCTTTTGTGAAATTGTGAAGGGGGAAGTTGTAGGGTTGACTTTGGGGTTTAAAATTATGTTTTATGAATTTCGATTTTATAAGTTCTGATTTGAAGTTTAGTATGTTTGAATCAATAGTTTATATTTCAGAAAGGACATTTTATACTAGAATTATATTTAAAGGAATAGTTTCCAATGGATTGATATTCGAGGTTAAGTTTTTAATTCTATTATGTTTAGAAATATCGAACTTTAGATAATAAATTTGTATTTTAATTATATCTTTTAGGAATACTGTCTCTAATTTACTGATCTAATTGTTCAAAAATGTTATATGAACTAACATTTAGAGATTGATAGACAAAAATGCTAAGTCCAGAATATTTGTTTTGAAATATTTCCACAGATATTATTATTGGACCTCTTTCACTAAACTTTTAAACAGTTAACCTAAAAACAATTGTTAAAAAAATTTTTTTAAAAAAAAGTATGCGAAAATTTTAAGTTTTTTTTTTAAACCGTTTTTCACTTTCAAATATTTTTTTAGCGACTCGAATGCTGATAAATCTAGTAAAAATTATATGTCTTGACAAATTATCGCATTTTCGTACATTTAACTATTTATCGATATAATATAATAATCGATTATTAAAATCGATAACTGATGATTTTTCGATATGAAGACCATAAAATAATTATGTGAATCTCTAATTATTTTCCGCTGCCCACTGCTAATAATTAAGCAATTTTGTTGAAACTTGATACTTTCATTATTTGGCAAAATCTTTTAAGGTAGGAAATATCGGACATCATAATTAATAACTGAAGCTTTCGTCGCCTATTCTTGGTTAAAATTTTCTTGATAAATTGGTATCTCACACTTAAGTCCTGGGTAAAATATTTATCTTCTTCGTCGTCTTCTTCTTTTGCACCTGGCGTCCGGTAAGATTCTCAATCGTATAACACGGACACCGATAGGGCAATGGCCTCTTAGATCTCACATCACTAGTGAGAGGATAGACTTACTGAGTGCAAAGAGCTCATATTGGGTCTCTTACGATCAATCTTGAACCAAACAGATCTCGCAACAGCCAGCTATCTAGTGGCAGAACACGTGATTAGAGGAGAGCATGGAACATTCTTTGCCAGTTTATCAACTTTAGACTTGTCAGCGATTTTTAGGTGGCCTGATACCCATATAAGTCTTATCACAAAGTAACCCGATGCCTTTTATAGCGAGATTAGGCATTCCTCGACCAACCCTTAATTTAAATTTCTTTCTAAAAATCATTAATAACAATTTTCAACTTAAACGCTTTGAAGCATTAATAAGGCTGGTTGCATCGCTCAAAATGCTCTTTCACAGCTGTTTAACATATGATGCATTGTTAAGGGTGCTCATTTAGTTCAGCGAATTACTGAATTCATTTGCAGCTCTCCAATTTAATTTTTTTTTGCCTCATTCAGTATTATCTTACTGCTTATCTGCCACTTAAAGTATACACTGTCCACCGCCATTGCATAATCTACGATTTGTGAAGTGAGCTTGTTATCATGTCACCATATAATATGCGCTCCAGCTAACTCTATTATTTATTCTCTGCCTTTAACTCTTGAATTGCTCATCATACACTTTTTTTACATTTGCATGCCCGTACAAATCAAAATGACATGGAAAAAGTTTTGCAAAACTAAAATTTAAATGTGAACATATATTGCAAATGCACAAATGTATTTTTATAAATGTATATACATATATATATATATGTATATATATAGAAGTGTGTGTGTGTGCGTGTGCAATGCAATTTAATGAATATATTCAATTGTTCCCTTTAGCTCGTGTCTCTCTAAATATATTTATAAGTAGGTTGTACTCATCCAGTTAGTATAACGGTTGAGTATGCTACTCGTACTATTAACAATTTTTTCTCGGATCCCTTTAACTACCATAGGTTGGCGCAAAAAAGTCGCTATCAATACTACATATCTCAAGTTCTGCTTCACCTCCTCTCTGTGCTATCGACTTTTGCCTTTTGCATTCGAGTTCCATCGACAAAGTCGTTTGTAGTTTATATTGTCTATGCTTTTAGTCGCAACTACGACGAATACTTACCTACACATACACACACAACTGCTTATGCGCTCTCCACTTAGCTCTTCTTTATCATATCTTCCTTCGCCTTCCAACCACCCACACACAAACGAATGGAGCTTCGCCTTTCGCTGATCTTTGCCGGTGTCGAGTGTTGTTGTTGCCGCCTGAGTGCAAGCTGAGTGTGTTGTTGTCTAAGCAAAGGCGCACGGTGGCCAACTAACCCACTCCTCGCTATGCGGTGGTCCAAGTTGCATGTTTGCCCGTTCAATTTGCCTTGCACTCGTAGTTAGCAACAAGCACCTGTGCTGCCCTGCCTCTTCGCCATTGTCCTTTGGCTGGCTGCTGTTGCTTGCGCTCTGCTTCACTTTTGTCCCTTTTCGGCTTGCGAGTTACTTAAATTACCGTTAGCTCTGCTGGTGGCTTCTTCTCTCTCCTTGCTGCACTTGTCTTAACCTTATTTGCTTGCGTTGAAGTGGTGCGCCTAGTGCAGCTTGAAGTTGCTATTTTGTTGTTTATTCTGCCTTATCTCGCTCGTTGCCGATTCGGTCGACTATTGTCGCTTAACATTTAAGTAGTAATGCCGGGTTAAAAGTTGGTAATTCGAGACTCCTTAATTATGCAATAAACAGTTGAAGGCAAGTGGCCCTTGACTGTTGCTGCAGATAATCGCGGCATTCTACCGGAGGTAATGTCGCAGTTTTTCGTCTTACTTGTGCCGAGCTGGCGTGAGTGGATGTAAAGAGTCGGGTAAAAAATTCTAGAAACAATAAGGTATAAATTTAGGTTAGTGTAGGCATTATGATTTTGTAAATATGCGAGACCCCCAAATTTGCAAAATTCCTAAAAGCTTTTCAAAGTTAGAACTACAAGGTTTGTTTTATGGAGCTTTCACTTATAATTAGTTCATACCTTCAGATCACTTTTTGGAGCAGTACCTTAATCTATGCAGATGACACCACAGTCTATAGTGACCAGTATAAAATCCCAAAAGCTGTCATAATTTGTTTCTGAGGAGAACGGTTAGTTTAGTGAACCGTTTTATATTGAACTCTTCCAGAAACAGCCTCGACTGTTGAAGACCAGACACTTTTTGCCAGTGGCGTTTTCTACGGGCTCTTTCCCCTTACCATAACTCCTGTCGTAAAATATGGGGAGCTACAGCGCAGAAAGGTTCTTGACGGACTGTTTTTTGCGGGTTCTTTCACCAGTCGGTCAGATCGGCTAGTTCATTTCATTTAATGCCTCTATACCTAAGGATACATTCTAGTAGGATATAGAATGGAATAGAGGACCATTTGACTATCACTGAGAATGGCAAGAAAAACCTCAAGCTATTTTAAGCTTAGCTCATCAGACCGCAAATCGACTGAAATGAGTTTCAGCACAATGTTCTATTTAACAGTGTTTCAAATGAGCTTTCTTGGCTGCATTTCTGAACCATATAAAAATGTATCTCTATTATAACGGTGTGCCATTTTATGAGGCCCGAAGAACTCGCAACTTTTAATGCAAAAACTGAAACAAAAGCTTATTCATTTCAAACCTTTTTCTTGCCTTCTTTTTGGGAGGTTCATGAGCAACAAAGCGAGATTTCAAGACCACTCAAACTTAACCACTTCTCTACATACCTCAACCGGATATTACCGTTTTGACTAACTGAATAATGGTACAATATACATACCAAATCTCACTTTATCAGCTTTCAATGGGCCTAGAAGACTAAATCATCACCTATTGGCCTGCTGAGTTTCGAAGCTTCCGCGACAGTGTTTAAATATATATGTATATTTCATATCAAGAAACTTTATTGGTGCAAACTTTTAGGTTTATGATACTTTCAATCTCAAGCGGAAACTTTCTATAATTTGTCTGATATTTGTCATGAAAGCTTTCCACAATCATTTAAATTCCTCTCGTGACTTCAAAATCCATATCCATATATTTGATCATCTCATCATATCATCTAGAAAATAAGAAAACACCAATACTTTAAGTTATTTATAGTATAATTAGAAAAAATACCAAAAAATCAACAAGTTCGAACCAACAAGTTTTCGAACTTTAACAAATTCTTTTAATATACAAAATTTCCACTCAATCATTACCCGATTTCTCGCTTAAATTTATACATTTCCAACACATTTCGCATTCAGCAGGGGTCAGCATTATTGCCGTAACCATATTCTTATGAGTTCATCAACATTTCGTAGACCCAATGACATCGTAAACACGCATGTGATGCCGAATTTTATTGTTTACAGCTTCGTAAATGTGCGAAATGATCTAGTTACATAAATGTGCGTGTACTTTCTGGCAACTCTCGTTGGCTTGATAAGCAAAAGGTCATAAATTTGCAGCAAGCGGAAAAGTATGCAATAAATAGGAAACATCTTTAACATGCTGAGCTACAAAAGCGCACACGATTTGAAGTGAAATAAAAAGAAACGTTTACATAAAATGAATATTAAAATATTTGCGCATATTTCCGACTTCCATTTGTTTATTGTTTACACTTGAGTTTTTCTTTTCGGAAAATTTGCTTAAATTGCCATTTATCTGATTTTACTTTCCTGATGTATGAAAGAAAGGAAACATGTCTGACAATACTAGATAATCAAATCTTTCAATGCTCTTGCTATTTATTGGCGTCGAGATTCGCATATATTTCACATCTTAAGATAGTCTGTTTTCATTTGGATGTCAAGGCTTCTGTGACGCTCGCTTAAATATGTAGATAACTCTGTACCTTTTCCAGACACTTGGTGTCAAATAAGAAGATTTGCAATTTGCTCAGAATTACTAGGGCTGGCAGCCCGTAGCATTTCCAGTCACTCATTACTTAGTGTTAGTTGGTCGACAAGTAAGTATAGCGGATGTCTGACGACGCATCTAGGTCTTTAGGAGGCCTATTCTGAAACCTTCTGGACTAAAATCCTTTCTATTATGTACTTTCTGAAACACCCTGTGCTTCTATGAACTTCACATAAATTTAAAAAGATTTATTTGTGTAATCCGAGACATTATAGAGAAACTCACGGCCGAAACTTGCGATTTTTTTCCCATACAAAGCCTCGCATAGAAGATATTCTTTAGTATTTTCTTCTTCTACCTCTTGACAGCTTCTATCAGTAGTCATTGTATGATATTAGTTATTGGACAGAGGCCTGAAAGCTTTGTTACTAGAGTGCGGTCCATATTCCATTCATAGAATGTTTACCTGTTTGAGCAAGTTAGTCATTGACTCCACCGATACTCAGCTAAATCTAGTATAGCATTTTTGTTAATTAAATATCTACCAAGAGTCATATATTCCTTCTTTTTTGGAGTCTAATTGTAAGGTGGCGCCCGCTCTGACTAGTTCATATGTTTCTCATTACAGATTTATCGTGAAAAAAGTTGCTAGATCGATTAAGAGATCAAGCCATTCATTCACTAACTTTGACGAATCACTGGGAGACTTTAGTGATTTCAAAGACGTTTGATATGGTATGACATATGGTATGTATATTTCTTGTTGTGTCACTTTTTGTCAGTCTTCCTTTAATTGCTCTGATCTCCGCTTGTATTGATCTGATAGTCGAAAGGCGATTGTGGTATCTAATTTTGTTGAAAAGATCACAACTTCTACTCGATTATCTAGTTAGGATCCATTCTTATAGATTCTTATCACTGTATCCGTTTCCACCTCACTCCTTTCCCACACTTTATTTATCTTAACGTCTAAGTTTGGTTTCCTTCAAAACTTCCTATCTAAAATTAGTCCCAAGAGCTTGTCTTCTCTCCTAATGTTAGCCTATTGCCATTTATTGATGGAATATAACCTCTGGAATCTGTGTTTCCTACCGAACCATATTCTAGCTTTGTCTTGCTAGCATTCAACTTTAGTCCGCTTGATACTGCCCAACGATTGTTGTCCTAGCTATACCCGTCTATACTACAACCGAAACCGGCACATCATCGGCGTTATAGCATTGACAAATTAAGTTGAGTGATCGGAACATGGCGTCATCTAATACACTGGTATCACGTGCTCAGTTTATCGAAAAGTGGTTCTTTTTGTTGTAGCGGCATTCTTGAAGTAATTTCTAGGAATGGTACCGTTTCCACGACGGTTGGGTCTAAGAACCTGGAACGAACCTGGATTATCATCCGCACAAGGACTGTTAGCTCGACACCATTGCTTGCTTTATCCCAGTATGTTGAGATCTGTTGATAAAGACAACAGTGACCACTCGATTTTTAGGCATACGTAAGTAATCTACTTAGAGTTGGCTGTCTCCTTGAGATGTTGCACATTTCACGGACGTGTCTTAAGGCACGTAGAGAGCTTCTTCCATGCACTGTGCTTTTTTTTTAATTGGAGACTCTTTTAACGAAAAAACATTTTCTAGCTGGTTCACCGAATCTCTTAAATAAAAGTCTCAACCAACTCAGAATACTGTGGTGGATATGTCGAAGAACCTCAGTTGAAATCCATCGAATCTCTCAATATTTTGTTATCAAAAATATTGCTCGGTTATGCTTAAATCAGGGTAAGATAAGAAAACTCAGTACAATTATCTAATATGGGAACTTCTAAACATTTTTCGAATATGTATCTTCTAAATATATACGTTTAAACATATTAAAAAAAATGTATATTCACTTTGCCTTCGGAATTAATATTTTGTATCGATCGATCCATCAGAAGAACTAGGATATTACTCATAAAACTTCTTAGAGAATTCGACGAACTGTATTTTCTACTTGTTGCTGGAAATTCCTGTTATACATATATAATTTTCCACACGTGCTTTTGCCATTTCTCGCTGCCGTTTTTATGCATATATGTAAGCTCTTCAGTCCTTATATTTGCTATCGATTAATCTTAAAGTGCAGACATTTATATACATATGCTTCTATTTTTATATTAGACAGAGTTCAAGCTTCAACACCACCTCCTCCTTTCAACATAACCTGCCTTCACCTGTGTCTACCATTAAGCCACAGCATCAACTTGAGCACTTTATATAGGCGAAGGCCTATCCACTCAATAAATTGTATTTATCGTACTTTTTTTGTTTCGCTTTCGTGCTCTCTGCATTCTTCCAGCTTTTTGAGCTCAACTAGCTTTTTTATATTTTCTATTGTGTGTTTGCTCTATTTATTTGCGATTTTTATATTCATTTGACGCTCCTGTCATCAATTCTATTCTCACTTCAATATATTCTCACCACCTCCTGCCTGTTGTGTGGTATTCTTCGCTTCCTCTACACCACAACAACAAAGTGTTGGTCCTGTGACATAAATTTAAATGTTTTGCTGTTTTTCTTGTGCCGCAAATTCTTTTGTTAATTTTATTTTTATTTCTCACTTTACTTTTGAAATTGTTATTCATTCTTCTACCCACAGCGGTACCAAGTAGTTGGAGCTTGGTGTGCTTATTTGTGGGTGTATTTTTTAAATACTCTGAACTTGTTTTGCATAACAATGAAAAGTCATCGAGCAGAAGGTTATTGATGCCTCAAAGGCAATTTATTTCAGCATAATTGTAGGCTGCATATTAGAAATGGACTCCTCGGTGTGGCAGTGAATAAATCACATTTGTTTGCTGCATAAAATGGCGTGAATGGAATAAATGAAACAAAAATTAATGGGGAAAATATTTACACGCATATTATAATGCGTTAAAATTTAAATTATTTAGCCGAAAGTGGAATTCATTTATTTTTTCATACCTTCTGCTTTATAATTTAAAATTTTAACGCATGAGAAATAGTGCTTTGAAAATATTCAGAAACATCTATTCCTCTGAAAAATTAAGACATTTGCAAACAATTTAAAACAGTTATGTGCTTTTCGACCGAAAAAGTGTATATTATAACAAAAACATATTATAAGAGAATCATTGCCTACATTTAAGCACCACATATAACCAATATATTGGGTAGTCGCAAAAGTCTTTTCGTATTTTTTGATCTTCTATTAAATAGATGTCGTTGCAGTCGTGTATCTCCAGTGCTACCAATCACATTGTGTCATACCATATAGTATTGGAAAAAATATAATCACTTTCCAACCATTTTTTAACAAAAACATAAATTTTCATTCAATATGAGCAGCTTCTTTATATCGTTTTTCCTTCGTCTGGAAACTTATGAAAAGTGATATTAGTATTGTAGTATTGATAGTGGTACGTTGAATTTTAAATTACAAAATAATCATTGACAACAAATTGTATTTTATCAAATTAGGCATTTTAATTAAACAAATATATTAAGAAAATGTTTGCCTACATTTAGGCGTTAAACGAAACAGCAATGAAAGCATGCGAGATATATTATGCTAAATATAAATAATTTTCTGCATATGGTAAATTTTTTTTCACTCTCGTTGTCATTAAAGGAAATTCGCTAGCATTAATAATGTTGCCTACATTTAGGAGCCATGCGAATATATTGAAAAATAAGACATTTCAGCTTGCAATAATAGCTGTAGTGCAAAAAATATATAAATATATAATTTATGTATGTAATATGTTAATCTCAGTAAACCTTAATTTTATTCAAACAAAACGAATATTTAAATTTACAAAAATTACAAAAATCGTTCAATGAATTTTTTTCTATATTTTATTGTCCACGTAGGTAAATACCTTTACCATGCGACAGAAAAGTAGGCGACAGTTTTGTAAAACGTGGTTTTCCTTACAAAGTAAAGGTCGTCCTCATCAACGTACCCAACTTCAGATACGAAAAAGTCATATTGTTAGAGCTGGCTTAATGTTTGAAAATTTATAGAATATTCACTCTGTTTATAGAGCCCCCATACACTGACTTTTTGAAGCTGTAATGAGAATTCATTCCCACGTGAGTCGATTGCATATATAATCCCATATATGTATGCCAAAAAATATTGCCTACCTTTCGGCGCGAAAAAATTTAATAGCTTGAAAATGAAATAATCTTATTTTCGTCTACAAAAAATTACTGAAAACCGCAAAATTTATTTGCATATTGTGATACTTGCACCCACGTACGTAGACACATATCCATAGGTAACCGATACATACCGTTCACTCAAACCCTTTCACAAAAACTTTAATTCAATCGGCTTAGAAAAAATTAAAAAAAACGGCATCAATTACATAATTAATTGCATACAAACGCCCATTTTATATAAGTGCATTTTCCTAGCCATTTAATGCTTTAAATATTTATTTTCACACGCTTACGCGTAATTACAAAAACAAGAAAAACTCAACGCTTTTAATTAAAATGCACACAAAAGGGTGTCAACTTTTTTACACTTCACTGTACTATTTTCCAAACGCGCAGCTGTTCAAATATTATACAAAAAGGCATTTTTATTAATAAATACATATATGATTGAATGAAACGCAGACGCACACAAACACATGTGTACATGTGTGCGTACAATTGCCAACATTACATGAATTTACATTGCATATTATAATAATGTGTGCTCATAAAAAATGTTTATAGTTATTTGGTGAGAATTTCTTTTAAACCGGAAATGCTTTATTGTGCGCATTGGTTGCTTCAATTGTTTTTGAACAACGCCAACATATGCATGCACTGTTATGTAATGCGGCCATGTTGTACATTTGCAATTGTTAACCCCAACGAACATGACCAGAAACAATTTAGTTGGAATATTTATGCGAAAAAAGCTTCTGTAATAAGTGCTTTTTCCATATTTTTGCCTGAGACGCACACACACACACAACTGCGTATTCAGAATTATGAAAAGATGCCTAAAATGTATTGCAGCTGTCTGAAAGTATAGTTATGTATAAGCGAGCGCATTTCAAAGAAATTTTGTTGCTGTAAAACTGAAGTTCTTAAAAAGTTTAAAAAATATGAAGATTGATATATAATTAAAATATGTTTTCCCATGCAATCAAAAAGTAATTCAAAAAGTTATAACATGTACGGGAGACAAAAAAAACATGAACTTCGGCTGCCTGGAAGCCGTAGTACACTTCACGGGGAACATTTCTTATAACATTAAGGGTTAAAAAATTGATCGATTTTTATTTTATTTTTATTGTGATCGGTCTGTTTGTAGGCTATATGAATCTGAATCTGATATTGTCCTGAAAGAAATCCTGTGCCCAATTTCTAATAGATATTTTGTCAAGTAAAGATGTTCGCCGTAAAAACACTTGATATGAAACGAGCAGCTTGTATAGCAGTTATATACTATAGCGGTCCGTTTTTAGCGATTCCGACAAATTAGCAGCTTCTTGGGGCAAAAAGCACGTACGTCAAATTTCAGATCAATATCTCAAAAGCTGAGGCACTAGTTCACGAATATACAGAGGGACTTGACTAGATCGCCAGATCTCACATCTTGTCATGTTGATTCTTTGTACTGTATATTATATATTATGTAAGATCTGCGAAATTTCCTACTGAAGGTATTTCCTATACAATGTCTCAAGATTTTTGAAAAATACCTAAAACTAACAAAATGGCGTAGTTCTGAAAAAAGTGTAGTTTTCTTAGCCAATAAACATCCTCTAAAGCAAATCCCTTCGAATTTCAGCAGACAATCATTCATCAAACGATTTGTGGCATTTTCTAACCAATTTTTCTTAACAAAAAGTTAATAATAAGCATGAAAAGAGCGCGTCAAACACAGAGCTTTAAAAAAATTGGAATTCCAAACTTTGTCACACAAAACCACTTTTGATTGCATTAATTTTCCAAATGAACTGGTTCCGGCTTTTTAAATGGCATTTTCATATCGCTTGATTTGCCAACTAAAATACAAACGGAAAGCGCACTAATACACATGCAAAGCCGTACATGTGTAGGTATTAAGTGGGATTTGTACATGCTTCATACGCATACATATAAAGTACATATACAGATAAAAGCTTACAAATATATATAGATATCGAATTGGGGCAGGATATCGATACAAGCGACGCTGCGTGCTCACAACCTGGCGCAAATGGAGCAACGGCATGCTGCCAACCAAAATCCACACAAATGCTTGTGTGTGTTTGTATGTATATAGTACTGCGTGTATAGGTAGCTCCTATCGCCAACATTTGGTTGCATATTGATACATTTGTTTGTGGCACATCGGTTATTATCCTTGCGTAGCGGTTTGGCAAATGTTTTGCGCTGTAAAGTGCTTAGCGTTGAGGGATTTATGCGAACAACACAATGAGTGAGTGAGCGGTGAGTGGTGCGAGCGGAGTGTTTAAATGGCTTTGAGGTTATTTGTAGCAACCAGCTGCTAACTGCGGCTAAATCATTGTTATTGTTGTTGTTTTCTAAATCACTGCCTGCATTAGTCACAAACGATTTGATTTGAGTGGAGGAGTTGTGGTGTTGCAAAAGATTGCACTAAAAGTTGCCATTCTTCAAATTGAAAATATTCAATTTGTGTGCTCTGGTTGATCTAGATGACTGATTAGTTGTTTATGTAAGTGTGTGTGTATGTGTGTGTATCACTGGCAACTGTTTTGTTGCTGCCGCTTGCTGCTTACAATCTTTGCTTTGATTTTGCAACTTACTCATTGTTTGCTGTTTTTGACAGCTGACTTCAACTCTATGACATTGCGTTAAATGAAGTCACTCATACGCCACGGTGTCCAGCTGCTTTGAGCGAAAACTACTGCAAAAGTATTGAATTTGTTGTTGTTTTGTGCTTTATGGAAATTAATTTTACTATAAATTATTAAATCGGAATTTGCTTAGCTTGTACTTTGTCAGTGTGTGGTGATTGTTTTCAATAACGCCTTAAAGTATGCTACAATTGGCTCTTGAATTTAGAAAATTCGAAAATCTTGACGTTTTAATTTAAATTCCTGCGCAGTATTGTTTAATTTGTAAAGTTTTATGTGAATTTTGCGTTGATGAGTACACACACATACCCATATACGCGCATTTTCCTGCTATTTTGCTTTTATTAATGGCAATACAGCAATGTGGCTTTGCTATTGTTACTAAGTTAGCAGTTAAAGTAGCCTTAAATCAGTTTTTAACAGAAATTTCGTATCTTCTGACCATATTTGAAGTGATTACAGCTGATTTTTTTTATATTTCCTAAAATCTAAAGACAGTAAATATGGTGAAGATTCTATTGTAGTATGAATAATTCAAGCATTCAAATCAGATCTCATTTGAGTTTATACTATATGTTATACTGCTTTCAAATTTATTTAACACAACAACTTCCTTTGCTTTGTCGAATTCAGGCCAAATCTGCAGGAGGTCCTCCGAAACAAGATGTCTGCGATGAGCAAAATTTTCATGCTTAAAATTTTTTTGATATCCAATAAAATGAGAAAAAATTATTATTCTAGTTGAATATAGGTAATAATCGAAGTACCAGCCAAAATCAGGTTTTTGATAAAAAAAAAGAAGTTTCCCAAGAAAATATGAAAAGTTTTTCCTAAAAATTTGTATATTTTAAAGCAGCTTAAACATTCCAAACAGTTATCAAAAATTGTATTCCTTCAATTATTACCCGAAAAATATATCTAAGAAAATCGCTTCAGACTTTCACACAACGGTCCTAACATTTCGGAAAAAATTTGATCACCGATTCTGAAAACCGACCGCCAAAAAAAGCATTTAATGTTTTGGGAGCCAATTACATTACGTTAGAAATCCCTAAAATATACGCTAGATAAATAGACGAGTATTGCACCGCGACCTTAGGTCTATTGTGTCCAAATATACGCTAATGTCACCGAAACTCTTTTCCAGATAAATTTGAAATTTGTGGAGAATATGCTCAAATATAAATATGCTCGTTAGATATATAAGCAAATACGTTGATTTTTTTCACATATGTGAATATATTACCATAATTCTATTCACCTAAAGATATCTCTAACATATGACTTATTCTATTTATTTTTATATTCTCTTAGCGACAGTATCAGATAAATGGATTAACAAACGTTACTTCTTTAGCAATTATCCACTATTTTCTCTGTAGTTTGTCTGTGTAAACTCAGTGGCAAGGCTCTCTGACTGCCTAAATAAATATTTATTTTTTCTCCTATTATGTTATTACTCTCATATACATACATCTATGGAAATACTCTCAATCAAGTGCCAATA